>NC_080672.1:404005036-404058036 GCF_030247195.1 Topomyia yanbarensis | reverse complement strand
TTTGGCACTTCAGGGAGATTGCATTGCTGGGTTTTTTTCGAGATTTAATTAAGAACGATGATGTGTATTATTTGGGGTTGAAACATTTTAATTAAAAGTGCAGCTTCGATGGGAAAACTAGTTTGAAAATCAATTACTGCGGTTTATTTGAGAGTTTATCGTATATGTTGGAGACCACAAATCGTTGGTAATTTTTCCACCAATATAAAGCAAATGTTCAACGCTTAAATTTACTATCTACTTATAAGTAGTTACAAAACTATTTTTATATGAAACGGCAAAATCACTCAAATTTGTAAATAAGACCCGAACAATTTATTTTGGTATTAATTATGTGTAAAAACGGAAGATAAAAGTGTGATATCCTGATCAAAGTTTCTAGTAGCACCAAATTAGAGCAGGTCTGTTTATTGGTGCTGGATCATTCGTAGAATCATTCATTCCAATCCGTATTATTCGAATGAATTTAAACCTATCACTAACGGTCAATCTAATGAAATGACTTCTCGTATTTAGTATCCAACTGATTCCCAGTTAAAGAGAGTGATAATTGAAGACAACCTAATTTCTCCAGTCCTTTGCAACTACTACAATTAATCAGCCCTGGCCACTCTGCCTGCAACTTAACACCGAGCACAATCCCCGGACAATCTGATCTCCGGAAACCTTGAAAATAGACAAACACAATCAAATTCACATCCACGAGGATGACGAAGAGGACAGTTTTGCCAAGTAGATAAAACAAAGTTGATATCGCAAAAAATTGAAAACTAAACATCCTTTTGCACCCAGCCCCACCATTAGTTTCTATTTCTTCATCCCAGCAGTTTGAAAATGGCGATGGGTTGATTCGCACATACAAACATACCTACATACACAGTGAAAAAGATGATTGATGGTGAAATGATAGCAAAAACCCAGTGCAGTCAGCAATCGGTCCGGCAGCAGTGGATGGAACAAAAACAAACTGCTCCTTCGGGATGGCGCGCCAAGAACGCAAAAACCAAAGGGGAATCGAGCAGGAGGCAAAGACCATAGGAGGAATAAATCAGATTCCCATTTTAATAACAAATTTAAAGCAAACCTAACCCGAAAAGTCGATGATTGATGGACAGATTAATCGCCATTGACTTCGGTTATCTCGTATCAAGTAGGCGGGGAAGTCTACCGCTGGAGCCGGAGCTGTCCGACTGAGTTACGATTCCCGTTTCAGAATTGGACGAGTTTCAGAATTTGGACGAGTCTAGTTGAAGATACGGAGTGTAGAAGATCAGAAAAGATTAGTGAATAAGTTTGGGATATGGGTATGTAGGTACAATTACAAAACCAATAGCTGAGCCGAAACTGAGTGAGATGCTAACCCTAACTGATGACAAAATGTATGAACTGACACCAATTGGGATTGGAACCTGACTCAGTTTCCAAAAAATGCTCGTTTCAGCTTTTGAAATGTGCAGAATCAACACTAGGGTGACCATATTAGGCGAGTAAAAATCCAGGACAGTCGAAAAGGGACTGGCTCCTCTCGTTACCTCTAAATCGTTTGTACCTTCTCCACAGGTTTTCGGTAGTTAAAAAATTCTGGAGTCTACCAGGCAGATCTTTTGGCAATAAAAACGTTCTGTGGGTCTGCGAATAAGAACTGTGCCAGAAAGTCTTTCGTGAGAATTTGACCGACGAGCACTTTTTCAGATTTACAATTTACAAATTACGATTTACATTGCTACACCACCATGCTGTTGTTGGAGAAATCGGCAATCCTGAATTGAGCAGATGAGATGATATATTTTGAAATCGTCTGTGCAGGATCGGTGAGAAGTTTTCAGCGCTAAACATACGTCATTGAAAAAAAGCATAAACATCAACGGTCTCAAGTAGCTTCCCGGCGCTATACCTGCCTATCTCCGATGATATCTGAGAGCTAGGATCGAAATATCTGCAAAACCTACCGTTGATTTCAAATTTCTTCATGTTATCGATTGTTATATGAAAACCGGCGGATAGGTTGTTGTGAATAATATCGGTTAGAGGGCGACATTTCATACTCCCTGTCATGTAGGATGCTAGACTCGGCAGGTTAGACGTTGTTCAGCATCTAGGCGTTTTTTATTTCGTTTATTTGGCACGGCTCAATGCGTTAGCTTACCTGAGCCGTGAATCCTTTAATATTACCATTTTATAAATAAAAATAAATCAATCGAACTGTAAACTGTAAAACAAAGTGGTTACTCAAGAGATGAGTTAATTTTACTCAACTCAATGCTCATATTTTGATAGTTTGCCTCGCTTTAGGAATTTGAGTACTCGGAACTCAAATTTTGAGTAGTTTTGAATGAGCGTGCAACAAAATGAGGACACTAACACACCTGGTGATGATATCTCAACTACATCTTCGATTTTTACACTATCGCTAGATTTCTATGTGGTATATCGATCGGATCCAGCGTACGCGATTTGTTACTTCGTGTAAAGATCTTCTTTCTTATTGGGGACCCATCAGCTGCATCGTTTGCTTTTACTTGGGGATCACATAGTCCAGGCTGTCTTTACTATTGATGTTGTATGGGTTTTCACGGTTGCCTGTTTGTGGGGCCTACGGGTCACGATCGTGTATCTGTTTTTTTTCATTTATTCTATTGTCGGTGGTGCTGGCAGTTGATTGGGGAGTAGTAAGCGCATCACAATGATCGGACAGTTCTGCTGTTCCAGCATTCGTCTATGCCTGAGGTGCAACTCCAATTGTTTGTGATTTAGTTGGTGTTGATAAGGGCTGTGTATTAGATTTGCTTGCAGTTCACGTGGTTTCGTTAGAGGTTGTTGTACATGGTTCCCCGTAGTGTGTCTTCTTGTTACAGAGCTGGCACGTAGGGGTCTGTCCTTCATATGTGCACAGCGTGATTTAAGATTTGAGTCTTCAACTTTGTATTGAAAGTTCAGGTATGAAGGAATAGGTTTCATCACTCGCATTCGCAGGACTCTAACACCGTTGGTAATACCTGGAACAGAAATGTCCAGGTTTCAAACCTAACGGATCACACCGTTACATATGCTGATATGATGGTTGTAATGAATTTACTGATAGTACGCGAGAATAGATCGTGCGGCAGCGCATCAATCTCATCGTCAATTTAAATGGAGCCCGATCGAGATAAAAAAGTAGACTGATTAAGTACTGGTATTGAACCTGAAGGGGTTCCATAATCACAAGGTTTGAGAGAGCGCTCAATGAAGTTATTTTATGATAGTTATTGATGTTTTATCATTTTCGTTTTAATGAAAAGGATTTCCAGTAGGACGAAAATATGCCACTAGCAGGAGAACTCAAGAAGATGCAGAGTCACCAAAACATCGAAATGTCTTCTAATAAGTACCAAAGGAAATTCTTCGAATTGAAAGACGATTTAAGCCGAAAAGAAACTCTGGTAATCACTGTTTCATCGACATTGATAGCGGCCGAAGTTTGGTCCACAACTGGAATCGGTTCGATTTGTTCGGTTGCCAATTTTTTTTTGCAAACGGACTACAGATCATTCTTATGCTAATGACAAATCAATCGCTTTACTCTACTTCCCAGGACATCAGGACAGTCAGTGAAAAACCAGGACATGTCCTGGGAAACCAGAACGTATGGTCACCCTACCAATACGCAAACTTGTCACACACGCGACCAAACGTAAACCACTGACTTCGTAAACTCGAATTCTTTGGTGTGGGACGAAAAGAGACAGATGGTCGAGCTTCACCTCGTATCTTCGAATTCGAACCTTAGGGACAAAGCACAATATTTGTTATCTCGAAACTGCCGATAAAAATACTTGTGACCGAACCAAAACAAAACTAATGAAGAAAAAAAACCCATAACGTCATTTGATGTGTTTCTCTTCTTCATATCCGTTTGCTTAATCGAAGAAAATTACAACAACATTCATACCACAGAGGCAAAAATATATAAATTAGAACAAACTTTTCCGAAAAACTTGTGAAAACATTGGAATAAAAATGCGTTGAAGATCACCATCGCACACAGGTTCGCATGCGTGAATCACTGTTGTATCACTGTTGTATCCAAGTTTGCACGCAAGGGCCGTATAGAGTACTTGACAATCTGTAACTGTATTAGTGTGTTCAACGGTTTGTTTTCCTCCACCTGTCATAGATGGAGGAAAACAAATCGAAAATAACTTTTCGGTCGGATTATTTTCATGATGGAATATGACCAACCGGAATTGTACGTCCCCCAAATAAGTTTTACAGCGACACAGAGCATTTCAACACCATTATAAATACTTTACGAGAGCTAATTCAAATGTTTAATTTGGCTGACAGCTGGAGGAAAACAAACCCCCAAGTAGTCTGAGTGAAATCGTTTGCATAGCACTTTATAGCGATTGCTGGCCGGCTAGTGACAAGCAAAGGCGTTGTTTATGTTTACAGATTCGCCCAGAGTGAAGCAAAATCTAACTATCCAACAGTCAGATCTGAGAGTTAGATGGAAAGGTAAACAATCATTCTTCTTTCGGAGAGCATGCAAGATGGCGCCGTTGGTTGGGTGGTAAGTGTGACCGCCACTCACACCCCAGTTGGACTGGGTTCAATCCCAGTCGAGGTCGTTGAGATTTTTCTGGGGTAAGAAAAATCTGAGGTCACGCCTTCCTTCGGAAGGGAAGTAAAGCCGTTGTTCCCCCCGGTCCATGAGTTTTGATGGGTCGATAACCAGTCCAGATAGTGGGAGTCGTTACCTCTCTGGCGTCGGTGTTTGGTTTCGTAGCGGAAATAGTCCGACGGAAAATAACCAAAACTAGAAGAAGAAGAAGATAAAAATATCATGGCGAAATATTTCAATAGACTAAACAATACACTTTATTTATTTTATTATACTCTTTCGTGACAATGTATTATAAATTACATGGAAGATTATTATGTATAAAGTGCTGTTCGCTACGAAACAGTACGTTTTCAATTCACTCCGTATGAATTTATTGTGTAACTCGGTTCAAGTTACTCAAAGTTACAGCGAAAACTGTGGGGGCCAGGAACAAAGATGTATGTATCATTTTATGCAGTGTTGCGCATTCCTCTGTACGAGACTCCATAATACACAAACTCTAGTGGCAAGCTGCTAGTTGCTGATGACGTTTCACAACGAGAGTTTTATTTCTTACAATGAAAATTTTACAATGTTGCCTTGGGATCTTGGTATTGAATAAAAAGCCTTGCCTTTAAAAAAGAAATGCTGCTAAATTATTTGTTGAAAAAAACAAAACATTTTGCATTACAAAACCGGTTGAGGTTAGGTATTTCAAGATGGAAACAAACCAAATCCCTTTTTCTTGATTTTGCATCTGTGAGTCTGAATGAGCTGTCAGAAATCATTAAACTCGCTTTTAGTTCCTGTTTCTTGTGTACACGACTTATGCCGGTAGCACACTGTTTTTAATTTTTGATAATCAATTAAATGTCGGTGAACATCAACCTTGTTGAGTGTATAGCAAGTTTTTGTGGAGATAGACAAACTTTTAAAGTAAAGTGCATCGACCAATTTCCATGACTGCGAGCAAACAAAGGGTATCCTAACATACTCAGCAACGGTGTGAGCGTGAAAGAAATGAAATGCGCAGGCGCATTTTAAATTTCATTGAAGGAGCTTAGTAGGCGTATCATTCTCACTTCCCACATCACAAACTTTGTTTGTAGGACAAATATAAAAAACGCAGAAAATCGATCATTGAAAATTTAATTCAAAATATGAAATTAAATGTGTAAAATAAAGCCACACATAACAAAAATAAAAGGAGCGGAATTTATGAACTCGACATGAATAAATGTCGTAAACTATTTTTCAACCGCCAATGTATTTAAATTATCGAGAAAGGTAGACAGCAACATGGAAGCAATACTTTAAAATCTAAACCGAAGACAAAAGTAAAAGGAAACATAACTTTGAATTTCAAAATTAGAAGAAACTTTTCGGTATGAACTGATTTTCGAGTCTTAGTTTTTAAAATTCATGTAGAAAAAATGCGCTCAAATATATAAGCGGATATACACAACATATGAGAAAAGATAACAAAAATTTATTAAACAAATAAACAACAGAAAAAATAACCACTGAAATATAAAATTGAAATAGGCTAAACATAAAAAATACGTGCTTATTGAAACACAGCTTCTCGAACCTCAGCTTAAAACGAACGCAAAATAAAACATATTTTGGATGTAAAACACACCCAAACAATTGGAAATTCGGTTGAGTAGCAAAGCAACACTTCGCAATATTAGATGAGACAGCCAGAAAACCATAATCATATTTTCTAAAGATACGATGCATGTATATTGTATACATTTCAAATTAACACCCGTGTAAATTGTGAACTATCTGCTTAACTTCAATTAGAACCCACAATATTTATTTAAGTAAGAGCACTGACCTATAGTAAAGAATAAGCTGCTACAAATTATTATTGAACCATAACTACTTATACAAAAATTCACATCTAACCGTTTGATTTAGAGCAGTTCTCTTCATATGTAAATATTCTTCCTGCGTAATAATTAAAAATATAAACCGAAATGGTATAAATGGAAAGAATTTTTCTATTTGTGTTTAAAAAGCTGTAAAAATGTAATCGGATGATGACGATAAGTCGGTGACCAAGGGCCACCAGAAAGAGAACCTTTGAAAGAAGTTAAATAATACATTCAGTTATTAGTTTTAGTATTAAGAAAAAATAAACAAAAGATGATGAATCTTGCGAGAAGTAAACAATTAATATGTACTTTATTTACAAACGAAATGATCAGATGATACTTATAAACCAACATACTCATACTGGCGTGAGAGAAACTTTACTGTAATTTTGGAAGAAAAAACAAGCAACACATAATTAGATAAATATAAGACTCTTAGACACGAAGTTGGTATCAACTCCATCCCTGCCCCAATAATAATGAAATGAAAAAAAGTAAAACCTCTATAAACCCTAGAGAACATACAGAGCTAACAAAACCCAGAAACAATTACACAACTATGAAAAGTTGGTTCACAACGTGCCGTGTCAATGAGATAAAGGGGAAGTAACATGCAGTGGAGCAGTTCCAGGATGAGATCGAATACCGATCAGCACTAGTGTCAGAGACGCTAGAAGGAGTAGTGGAAATAAATGGAAATAAAAAAGGGAAAATGTTTAAAAATGAAACAAAAATCGCGTTTATTTTCAATTGAAGAATGTCCCGTTCTGAGCAATCGTAACATTATAAGGTGAAGGTAAAGGTTAGCGAATTGTGAGTCTGTGAATGACCTGAATTTATACACCAGATTCTGTTTTTGCACGGTTTTGCAAAATAACACCATTTTTATGTATAAAATCTATTTCGATATACCAGTTCAATTATACGATTATCCCGTAAAAAACCCTGCAAAAAATCCGTGCTATTTCGAGAAACCGTGAATCCGTATTATTTCGAGAAACTGTGTAAAAAACTGAGTGATGTGAGAAACCATGGAATATATTTTTGCCTTTCTCGTATAGAAAGGTTATGCAATCACTCTGAAAAACGTCAACCTAATCCCGGCCCGGAGGGCCGAGTGTCATATCCCATTCGACTCAGTTCGTCGAGATCGGAAAAAGTCTGTATGTGTGTGTGTATGTATGTATGTGTGTGTGTATGTGTGTGTGTGTATGTATGTGCGTATGTGTCAAATAATGTCACTCATTTTTCTCAGAGATGGCTGGACCGATTTGCCCAAACTTAGTCTCAAATGAAAGGTGCAACCTTCCCATCGGCTGCTATTGAATTTTGGATCGATCGGAATTCTGGTTCCGGAATTACGGGTTTCAGAGTGCGGCCACACAGAAATTTCTCATATAAACTATAGGAAAAATTAAAAACTGAATTTTTATTTTTGATGCTAAATGTGTTCAAGGTGCATGAAACGTCGAGATTTGATGTAAACTCGAAAAAAAAATTTGACTACGATTCACTTTTTTGGATTTTGGCACATTTTTGCCTTTCTCATATAGAAAGGTTATGCAATCACTCTGAAAAACGTCAACCTAATCCCGGCCCGGAGGGCCGAGTGTCATATCCCATTCGACTCAGTTCGTCGAGATCGGAAAAAGTCTGTATGTGTGTGTGTATGTATGTATGTGTGTGTGTATGTGTGTGTGTGTATGTATGTGCGTATGTGTCAAATAATGTCACTCATTTTTCTCAGAGATGGCTGGACCGATTTGCCCAAACTTAGTCTCAAATGAAAGGTGCAACCTTCCCATCGGCTGCTATTGAATTTTGGATCGATCGGAATTCTGGTTCCGGAATTACGGGTTTCAGAGTGCGGCCACACAGAAATTTCTCATATAAACTATAGGAAAAATTAAAAACTGAATTTTTATTTTTGATGCTAAATGTGTTCAAGGTGCATGAAACGTCGAGATTTGATGTAAACTCGAAAAAAAAATTTGACTACGATTCACTTTTTTGGATTTTGGCACATTTTTGCCTTTCTCATATAGAAAGGTTATGCAATCACTCTGAAAAACGTCAACCTAATCCCGGCCCGGAGGGCCGAGTGTCATATCCCATTCGACTCAGTTCGTCGAGATCGGAAAAAGTCTGTATGTGTGTGTGTATGTATGTATGTGTGTGTGTATGTGTGTGTGTGTATGTATGTGCGTATGTGTCAAATAATGTCACTCATTTTTCTCAGAGATGGCTGGACCGATTTGCCCAAACTTAGTCTCAAATGAAAGGTGCAACCTTCCCATCGGCTGCTATTGAATTTTGGATCGATCGGAATTCTGGTTCCGGAATTACGGGTTTCAGAGTGCGGCCACACAGAAATTTCTCATATAAACTATAGGAAAAATTAAAAACTGAATTTTTATTTTTGATGCTAAATGTGTTCAAGGTGCATGAAACGTCGAGATTTGATGTAAACTCGAAAAAAAATTTGACTACGATTCACTTTTTTGGATTTTGGCACATTTTTGCCTTTCTCATATAGAAAGGTTATGCAATCACTCTGAAAAACGTCAACCTAATCCCGGCCCGGAGGGCCGAGTGTCATATCCCATTCGACTCAGTTCGTCGAGATCGGAAAAAGTCTGTATGTGTGTGTGTATGTATGTATGTGTGTGTGTATGTGTGTGTGTGTGTATGTATGTGCGTATGTGTCAAATAATGTCACTCATTTTTCTCAGAGATGGCTGGACCGATTTACCCAAACTTAGTCTCAAATGAAAGGTGCAACCTTCCCATCGGCTGCTATTGAATTTTGGATCGATCGGAATTCTGGTTCCGGAATTACGGGTTTCAGAGTGCGGCCACACAGAAATTTCTCATATAAACTATAGGAAAAATTAAAAACTGAATTTTTATTTTTGATGCTAAATGTGTTCAAGGTGCATGAAACGTCGAGATTTGATGTGAACTCGAAAAAAAAATTTGACTACGATTCACTTTTTTGGATTTTGGCACATTTTTGCCTTTCTCATATAGAAAGGTTATGCAATCACTCTGAAAAACGTCAACCTAATCCCGGCCCGGAGGGCCGAGTGTCATATCCCATTCGACTCAGTTCGTCGAGATCGGAAAAAGTCTGTATGTGTGTGTGTATGTATGTATGTGTGTGTGTATGTGTGTGTGTGTGTATGTATGTGCGTATGTGTCAAATAATGTCACTCATTTTTCTCAGAGATGGCTGGACCGATTTGCCCAAACTTAGTCTCAAATGAAAGGTGCAACCTTCCCATCGGCTGCTATTGAATTTTGGATCGATCGGAATTCTGGTTCCGGAATTACGGGTTTCAGAGTGCGGCCACACAGAAATTTCTCATATAAACTATAGGAAAAATTAAAAACTGAATTTTTATTTTTGATGCTAAATGTGTTCAAGGTGCATGAAACGTCGAGATTTGATGTAAACTCGAAAAAAAATTTGACTACGATTCACTTTTTTGGATTTTGGCACATTTTTGCCTTTCTCATATAGAAAGGTTATGCAATCACTCTGAAAAACGTCAACCTAATTTCAACTCGTTTAGGGTTTCTGGATTTTAACAGGAGCGTAGTTGATGGTTTACGGAGAGGGGTTACACCCCCCTCTACTGTTCGCGCCCCTCCTTTAAAAATCTCCTTAAATCACCCCTCAGACCACCACCCCATCCAGCCCTCATACCCCTCCCTTTCAACCCCATCATCTTTAAATCACCACTATATCACAAAGCATACCAATTTAAGCTGGGAAGTCGTTCGTTCATGGGACTTTCGCCCTCCTCACATACCCACCCCCGCATGACAAAATGAGTTAGCAAGCAGATAACATTGATCTAATGCTGATTAGGCTAATGAAGTATGATATTTTTTGTTTCAAGTGTTTCACCGTCGACACGTAGCTCATCAAGTTCGTGGCTGGCATGCCATTGTGTAAAGGTGCAAAGTGTACTAAGAATGTAATGGACATTTCCACAATTATGTTGAACATAAAAAGCCTCCGTGCCATAGTTTAGAGAAATGAGAAAGGCACAATTGCACCTCTAGGTGGATTAAAACAGGTTTTTTCAATGGAATTTAGTAACGGCAGCTGAAAATAAATGGAATTGGATATTTTCAATGCGCGGGGGTCTACCAATGTGTCAAAATCGTGCATTTTTCTATTTTAGAAAGCTTTTAATCGAAATGGTAGTCATGGTAGTTGAAAATTAATAATGCTCGACAGTTTCAATGTGCAAGGGTGTCCCCCAATGTGCTAAGATAATAGTAGTTCTCGACATTTTAAATGCACAAGGAGGTACATCAATGCATCAAATGGTACTTTTTTAACATCCCAGGTTTTTTAATTAGAATTCAAGTCACAAACAATGGATGCTTTGGCTCGATTCGAAATGTTGGACTGCAACTATGGCTTCAAGCTATATGCAGTTGAAAAACAATAATTTTTGATATGTTAAATGTACAAAGGGTTTGCCAAAGTGTCGCTTATCTACTCTTCCGCCATCACAACATGCAATAGGGGAACCCGGGGCTATTAAGACAGTGGGGGTAATTCGGACCCCTTCGATTTCTCAGAAAATCGTAAGACTTTCTGACTGTCGTACATATTTGTGGAATCGCTATTCTAAAACATTAATTTTGACAGCAAAATCTAATTATCTGTTTTGTTTAGAAAGGCGATACAACGTGTTTCATTTTTTTGCTATCCTCAAAGCAAAAATCACTATAATGAAAAAACCGTAATTAAAGCAACAAATAAAATTGAAAAAAGGAAAGGTATATATTTTAGAAAGCTTGAGGTTCTTATTCTATGGAATGATTTTTGTTTGGATGAAAACACAGATATTTTCAAAACGCTAACCACTTTTGTGCGAAATGAGCGTACGGGGCTATTCGGACCCCCTATTCTATCAAACACCGTTTAGCGGCTTGCGGCTTCGCAGGCGATTGCACACGGCATAGCAAAGAAAATACATGATGCACCAATCGACAGCTGTGACTAACCGAATTAAGTTTTTGTATCGGATTTTTTATTTGTTTCTTAAGGAGTTTCTCTAATAAATATTTCATAGGTAAATATAGTTACATTGTAAAAAAACTAAAAAAAATGACGGTCTGACTTTCCCCGTAGGGAGGTCCGAATTACCCCTACATTGTAAAAGGATGGAAAAACGTAGAGTTTTGCAAATCGCCACCTAGCGCTGCCATGGAGTGGTGCAAATGAACTTTTATGGCACTAAAATGTAGCTTAGGTTTCAAACTAACAATTAGGACTTTTGATTATTTTTTTCACATCTATCCACCTAAAAGGACGATTTGCTTAGGTAGGTCCGAATAACCCCGGGTTCCCCTAAGCATACTTCTATGAATGAGATGTGACACTTGATTACCTGACAGTCCTGGTTTTCATAGGATTGTGTGTTTGTTAGATATCATCCAATAATATTCTGGTTCAGATATCGCATCACATCGACAATAGAGCAGTGGGTATATGGCCAAGTTCCCCCAAGGTAGTGCTAAACTGACAAGCCACTATATAAAACATATGCATTTCGCTAAGTGATTTTTGATTAAATAGGGTTTTCAACAAGTTAGGAACGGGAACAAGTATATTTTTTTACTAGATAGGACGAGTTGGTGCTGGCCTTCGGCTGGTATGATCCGATCTCATTGGTACAAATGTGTTCCTGACTGGTTTGTGAATGAGTGTTCCTACTTACAAGTGAATTGATCACTTCGCTTGGATGGGGATACATGTGGCTCCTACTAGCTAGTCGACCTTGGGTATGTTGGCTGGTTCCAGGAAGGAGGGCAGGACTGGAACGTGCGAGAATATTGATTGTTTCACTCGACCAGTTACTTTGGTTCTTGGAAATAACAAATTGCTTCCTCAGAACGGTGTGATATGTTAGAGTTGAGTGCTTAGAGGTTTAAATGTGCATTCAGTTCGAGCAGATTGAGTCGTTTGGACGATTGATGGTCTCCGTGAGCAGAAGTAAACAACTTTCAGGTATCTAACAAAGGGGGATTGTTTCTGTGGAGCTTAAACATCTTGTCACAACTCTAGCATGTTTTCCTAGTGTAAATCATAACAACTACCTATATCGACTAGAACAGAGATTATCAAATTCGGTTATAAGATAGAAAAAAATATGGCACAGTTGTAGTGATACTTTAATCAAGAAGAAGTAAGAAAGTAAGAGTAAGAAAATAGGTAAAGAACAGGAACAAAACAAAAGCTGCTTCAATTCTAAATTTGTTTAGTATAGAGATCGACAACTGGCAAGAGAGTATTTTTCAGGAGTAGACAAACTATAGGACATCACACTTTTTGAGATACACATGCGCAAAATTTTGTCTTTCTCTCGACGACCTGTGTTCAATTGATAGACAGTCGACACTTCGTCCGATTTTGCAAAGTTTGTCTCGAGGGACGGACCGATATCCACCAGGCCATTGGCTGCAGTCCTATCAGCCCGCTAAAAAACAGTGTTCGCAAAGTGAAAAACAGCAATTCTGTAACATATCAGGAACCAATTTTCAATTAAAATGCAGTTTTGAACATTTTAAATGCAAAGAAGCGGTCTGATCATATTGCGAAATAGTAAATGCTGCATCTTTTCTGGAAAGAATATTTAATGAAGTAGAAGCAAACCGATAGACTGAGGAAAATCGACAATTTTTGACATTTCAAATACACAAGAAAGTTTTTGTATCAAAATCATTTTTTTTTACTTTTCATGAAAGTACTTTTCATGATAAGATAACGATTTACATGAAAAAACGCAAAAATGACAATTTTTATTTTGTATCGCATAATACAATTACAAAACTGTATATGACAGCATACTGTTCGAAAGGTCTAGTTTTCTTCTATCCAAAAATGTTAAAAAAATAGAAAATCGGCTGAAAATGAAAGCGTAGCTAATTTTGTTGTGCCGAAAGTCCCAGAAATTGTCTTTCTTGCAATACATAAAGATTTTGTGTATGCAACATTATTTTGTATCATATTTGCTACACTAGTTCATTTAAAAAGTTCAAAATAACTGCAGCACCGTGTAATCTACAAAAAATTAATGAAATCTAAATAGACACATTTTACTATTGACTGTTGATTTTCAACTGACGAACTGAATAAAAAACTGTTTTATTTTAAAACAACTCGTTGAAGCATTGAAAAAACTTCAACTTCTTCTACATTGACGATCCCCTTGTACATTGAAAATGTTCAACAATCTTTATTATTAAATACCATAACAAAATACCTGTTAATTAAAAAAAAACTTTTTCAGCTTTTTTTGCACGGTTTCTCGAAATAACACAGATTTTTCACACGATTTTTTTGTACACGGAACACATCTCCGTACAAAAAAGAATTCGGTGTATTTTAAATACACATATATTGTAATTTTAAGTTTATTTTCATGCACTTATTTGGAGCAAGAATATAAATGTAAAATTAAGTTCCAACACAAATACACACGACTTGTCATGCTTTCTTCAACGAATTTTATTATAATTTTACACGTGGATTGAAAATTACAGTTTCTTTAAACGGAAAACCAATGCTCTTCAATGTATTTTTACTCGAATATTGTTGTAAAATGAATGACATGTAATATTACACGAATCAAAGTGTAAAATTGTATGCTATTTGATCCTCCAATTGATTTAACGTAATTTTCAATCAAATTTTGGATTCATTCGTTCGTATTGATTTACATGTCGTTTAAATTTCATTATTTTTTGGTGTGTAGACATTTAATGCATTTAGCAAAATTATTCTCGGAAATAACCTCCACAACTTTTCTGGTGAGTCGTATATCATTACTTCTCTTTCTCTCACCGAAATCAGACCTTATCGAGCTTTATTTTCACAATGCACAATTTTCTTCTAGACATATGTTAAAGAAATATATTGAAAGACTAGCTCACGTAAAAAGAGGAAAATATCCACAGAACATGTGTAACAATATTGTAAATACAAAAATAAATAACCAGTATTCAATTTAAGATAAAAAATCTCATTCGTTATCAATTAGTTCGTATCTATGAATTTTTCCATTGGGGTTATTCAGGTAAAGAGCACAGGAATCTGCCTAATTACTTATTTAGTCGGATGGTCCATTTTTTCGGTCAAACAGCAGTCGGCCAAAGAGCGTTCAGCCAAACGGCATTCGGCTTGATGTCTTTCGGCCAAATAACCGAACACCGCAGGATTTATTTTTGCTCACTCAGTCGTCCTGCCTACCGCTCCTTCCGGCTTGCTTCTGGTCACTCGACCGGATCAGTCAATCAGCACGTGTGCGTTAGTTTTTGTTCCGGCGAAATGATGCATTTTATATGAATCTATACAGCCGCATACATCTCCATGCAAAATCGCAGAACTTGAGCCCGCAGGAAAATGAAAGAAATTAATTTTCCGTGTTTTTTTTTTCTAGCACGCTTTTACTAGTACGCTGGACTAATTTCTAATGGAACGGGATTGTTATCTGTCGGTTTTCTGACGAATTTGTTTTTCACCCTCTGTAGCTCACTCATTTATGCTTTGGAAGGATACTCATTGACCCTCGCAGGGGGGCTTTCCTGTGACGAGGTATAACGATAGAAATATGTTCGAATTGTTCTAGCGTTAAATAGAATTAATTACCATGAGCGAATGATTTTCGATTTATTTGGCAATTGCAATTCCCCTATCAAGCTTCGAAACAGTTTATTGAACGCGTTGTCGTGCCAGCGCCATATAAATTTGAAATTAAACCAACATGTCATCTTATTTAGCTGTGCGAAGGCTGAAAATTTATTTGATTTTATTTGTTGGATCTGCCGTTCTCATGTATGATGAATTTAACCATTGATATCGTTTTCATTTACAAACTCAATTTCGACCATTGCTGGACTATTTATAAAATCAGTCGCCATCACAAACTTATGGTTGATTCCGGCAAAGATTCTGCATGTTTGGAGAATTTAAGTTTCAAGAATAATTAACAAATAAATTTCGAAAAAATTACATAATGCTAAATCAAATATTGCCGAGCTTGGTGGTTATTGTAGGTTTTAAGGGTGATAGTAAAAATCGAATGTAATGGAAAAGTCCACCTTATCAAATCGCCTGCCAAATTAAATATGTTTAATATTATTCACGGATATGTAAAGACTCCAAGCCTAAGCTTAAATCAATTGATGGACGATAGATTTAAACTTAGGTACCATTCTTGAATTTTGCAAAAATTACTCAAAATTTATACACGCTCTCTCCTTTGTCACAAATTATCTCTAGTTTCTTAATCTCCCCGCCTCTAGCACGTCGTTTTTTATTATTATTCCTCCTAAAGCGAGAAAAATATATTATTGTTTCCAAATTTTACACTTACTTCAAATAGTTAAAGTAGTTATGGAATTAGAGTTTCGCCTTCGTCTCACCAGAATCCGACACTAACTTAGAGACAGAACTAAGCTTACGTCGGTTTGACGCTAGCTAAAAAAGGAGACACAATTTGAGCTCATTAGAACACCCCTAGTCAAGCGTGATGTCCAGCAAGAAAAGAAGCTCATTTTAAACTGATGAGAAGTAATGAAATCGAAACACTTGGTTTGGCTTAGCAAGCCAATTCAATACACGCTATGCTATATTTATCCTTAGTGGAGAGCAATTTTGGTGAAAACTAACGTTTCAACTTCAGTATTCCCATTAGCTTAAAACGAGCTTCCTTTCTTACGGGACGTCATGCTTGACTAGGACTGGATAAGGAACCCAAATTGTGCCTCTGTTGTTTTGGAGATAGCGTTAATCCGGCACTATACACCTATAGCTTAATCCTGTCACTAAGTTGGTGTCGGATTCTGATGAGACGGACTAACTAATTCGGTGCCATATATGCCTCATTGAGAAAATTTTAAGCGACTATTTTTATAGTGCTTACCGCTTTTGATTAAATTCTGCAAAAAATGAATAAATTCTAATACATTCAACAACTGAAAGTTGGAAACATCACTACATATTGAAAAATGTTATGGAAATTCAAAAAATATTTTTTAAAAAACTATTACGACAGAGATAATAATTATATTGGTATATTCGAAGTCCAGATTGATTATGTTCGTAAATAACGAACGAGTAAAATTAGCATATGAAAATTTCAACGATAAATTTAAACTTCAACTCATATTAATATTTCTGAAAATTGAACAGATTTATGAAACTATCGTATCGATAGCGCCGAACATTATCACAGTAATTACCATCAACCAAACCCTTCTTGCATCAGCCATTTTCTTCCCATTTTTCAGACAATTTCGTACAAACTTGCACCTTCCAAAGCCCCGATGGAAAAAAAAAACTAATTTTCTCATCACAGCAAAATAGCTTCGGCGAAGTTCTAAATCTGTGCGACCACCGGTGGAAAACTATTCGCATGGAAATATGTTTTTAATTAAAACTTTCGACAATGATGGCAGCGCGCACATCTGTTATTATAGCAACCCAACAAGATCATTTTTTCCCTCCGAACCCGCACTGTGCAAAACGAAAAGAACTCAAAAGCCAATTTTCCCCCTGCGGCCCACCAGATCACCTGGGCACACTCGAATGCAAACAAAATCACCTAACCACAATGAACTGGAGGTAGCAGCCAGTGCCGCTCTCGCATCGACATCAGCAACATCGGACCAGGAGGGAAAACTTTTCCCATTTGCACCTCGACGAGGAGGCAACCCGATCTCCGGGCGTCGTCCGTCCTTTCGTTCGTTCGTTCGTTTGTCCGTTCGCTTCTTCGGCTCGTCAGTCAGCCAGTTAGTTAGTCAGTTAGTCAGTCAACCAAGTCCTTTATGATGGGGGGAACCGTTTTGCCTTTTGTTCGTTGCTTCATTCAAACCGTTAAATCAGGTAGAAACACTGATTACATTGTCACTGTTCGGAGGAACCGCCCGACCAACCGGTTCCGCAGAGTGCAGAAAAAAAGGAATGTTCCATCGTGTCCATTTTGTTAGATTTATGAAAATTCTACGTCATTGCATATTGTTCCGAATGGTGAATGGTGGTGAATGGCCGGTTGAGAACACCGACCGTGGCCCGTGGTTGTTGTCTGTGGAAAACCACAAAATGCGTTTTTCTTCTCGGATGGCGGGGGTCGACGCGATTCGCTGCACTCGAAGCCATTGTCGGAAACAACGAGCTCATTTCTCTTGGGTGTTTTCTAAACTATTCAAATCATTGGTGCAGTCAATTGAACATATTCTAAAGCGATGCATCATTGTCTCAATCTATTAATAAAGATAGAAAGTTCGTGTTTATTGATGAAATTTAGCCTAATGATTCGAAGTAAATAAGTTATAGATATCGATTAACCAATTAATTTAGGAATTTATATTTAGACGTTACAAAGTCTTCGCTATGTTTTACATCTATTTTCTAAGAGTTTGTATGTATGTGATTTATGGACTCCCAAACGGCTGAAGGTTCAACTGAGAAAGCTTGGAAGAGCAGCCATTTTGGAAAACGAAAAAAGCAGTTTTTTCTCACACCGTTGGAAAAATCTTCATAGAAATCCATCAGCAATACTCTACCATTCCCCGGATACATTGATTCATTTTCATGAAGATTTTTCCAACAATTTGAGGAAAATGCTGCTCTTTCCGTTTTCCAAAATGGCCGCTTATTGAGACGTTCTCAGTTGAACCTTTACCGATTGCTGTAAAAATTTATACGTAATAGACATTTCTTGTGGACCGTGTTTATGTGCTATTGGTTGGGGATTATCTGCCCGCCAGAAAGCGCTTCGAAATAAATTCCTTCTCCTATTTCGTTGAAAGTCGCAGCCACGCGCGGCCGGTATTAGCTAGCTAGTTATAGCTCTCTTCCTCGTGTGCCATTTAGGTGATGATTCCATTGAGCCATTTAGCTCTTGTTTCCGTAAGCCTTTCAGCTCACGGTTTTATAACGATCTACTCGGATAGTCCCCGACGGTGAACGCACCCTACTCCGACCGATAGTTCCCCGACGGAGGAAATTCTACCGACAGCGATACCCGCTTCCTTGAGCCATTTAGCTCCCATCTTTACCGAGATCTACTCGGATATTACCCGGTGGTGAAATACCCTACTCCGACTGAGAGTTCCCCGACAACGGAATTTTTCTGGGTACCGATGTTTGTTTCGTAAGCCAATTCGCTCCCATTTTCGTCACGATTCTGTCGGATAGTCCACGACGGTGAATCTACCCAACTCTGAATTCCCCGGTGGTAGATTTCTCCCGATACCAATGTTCATTCCCACCACCCACTGCTAGCTATTCGACGCGGTCTACTCGGTCTAATCCCCGGCGGTGGATCTAGCCTACTCACTAGCTACAAGGTAGGGTGTCGAGGTCGGCCCGGCGATTCCGGTGAAACCTGACGTCCGATTCGCTGGCGCCCCGACGACCCGAATCCGGTGCTACGTTGCGTACTACTCAACTGGTCCCCGGCGATCGACCCAGTCTACGCCGTCAAAGAGTTCTCACGAAACCCAATTTGTGGTTTCACGGCGGCTTTCTAAGAAACGGCGCTACTTTGTTGATCCCTTCGCCACTTTCTCTGTAGCTCGTAGAGTATACTCGTAATTACTCTGTTGACAGCGTCCCAGATATGCTCGTCGTGGCACATCTCTTCGACGATATTGTAAACTGTCACACCAGGGATACCTCTTCGAACTTCTTCGAAGAGCATTCGAAGGCCGCGTGTTCCACACTTACTTACCTTTCCACTCAGGCTAGAGTCTTGTTGTCTCTTGCTGTACGCAGAAGGCGTCTCCACTCCACTCGGTCCATTGCTGCTTGTCGCCAGCCTCGCAGTCTTCGAAGGGTCCCAGGTTGTCCTCTATGTGGGCGATACACCATGCTCACTGTGCGCTCCGTCTTCTTGTTCCTGTAGGGTCGCCCTCAAGAACCATCTGCACCATGTCGTCGTCTGACATTCTTACGACGTATCCAGCCAACCGCAAACGTACTATTTTTATGGTATGCATGATGGATGGTTCTTCCAGCAGCTGGTGCAACTCATGGTTCATTCGCCTGCGCCACGTTCCGTCTTCCATCTGCCCGCCACCATAGATGGTACGCAACAGCTTTCGTTCGAAAACTCCAAGGGCGCGTTGGTCCTCCACGAGCATAGTCTAGGTCCCGTGGCCGTAGAAGACCACCGGTCTAATCATCGTCTTGTAGATAATCAATTTCGTGCGGCGGCGAATTTTGTTCGACCGAAGTGTCCTCCGGAGTACAAAGTAAGCGCGATTTCCCGCGAAGATCCGTCTCTGATTTTTTCTGCTGGTATCACTGTCAGCGGTTACCAGTGAGCCCAAATACACGAATTCGTCGACCATCTCGATTTCGCCACCGTTAATCCGAACTCGGGATGGGAGTTTCGCATTGTCGTCTCTAGAACCTCTTCCTCTCATGTATTTTGTCTTCGAAACGTTGAATGCAAGTCCAATCCTGCTAGCTTCAGCTTTCAGTCTGATGTACGTTTCCGACATCGCCTCAAAGTTTCGTGCCATTATGTCAATGTCGTCGGCGAAGCTAAGAAGCTGGACGGACTTCCTGAAGATCGTGCCACTCGTGTCTATCCCCGCTCTCCTTATTACATCTTCTAACGCGTGTTCCACACACTCCGGACAAAGGGGTGACGATCATAACAGTTTTTGCAACCGGCCGAGACGGTTGTGCCTCCAGGTGGAAGGTTTTGTTCTCGAGAGAGTGACGGAGTGCGAGACGCTGTATGCGTTTTTGTGGGAGAGAGAGACCAGTTTGTTAAGTGTGAGTTGACAGTTGATACGTCGGAGGCGTGGTCAACGACATCCTCGGTGTTTTGACAGCAAACCGCGGGTAGACGAATTTGCCTACCGCGGTGGCAGAAATCGACAGTGATCGTGCCTGTACACACAGAAAAAATATATTGTATTGGTGTCGTCGGGCAATTCTAATCGACGAGAGGGGAAGCGTCACAGGTAGACTCATTTGCTCTATTCGTCTACCGCAGAAGTGGTACGACGAATAAGGAAAACAAGTGGCACCGAAAAGTGCCGCATCGACAGTGGGATTTTCGCAACAAGCCACAGGTAGCCACATTTGTTTACCGCGGCGGTGGAAACGGAGAGAGCGCGCTTGTGGTGGTGATACCGACGAGCAGCTTAACCGGAGAGAGTTTTGAAGTGTTGCAGGTAGGCCTATTTCTCTACTGAAGAAGCAACGCGACGAAGAAGGACAGCAAGTGTCACATTGTCAAACAACGGGCACCGAGTTTACAACGTAACACATGAGGTGTGTTCTACAGGTATAACAGGTATATTTTTCATTCCTTTTTGTGATAGTTTTTCTTGCTAGGTAAAATGGATGAAGAGATGGGAGAACGAGTAACAGACCCTCCCCCTAAACCTTATGCTGAAAATGTAAATCCGACTAGAATTAAAATTTACCCAGAGTCGTCAACGGGACCATGGATTGTATTTATTAGGCGTAAAGTAAAGGCGCTAAATATTATTCAAATTTCTAAAGATTTGACTTCGCGATTCTCGGATGTAAAAGAGATCGTCAAAGTCAATAAAGATAAAATACGCATTGTCGTTGGTAGTCTCAAACAAGCCAATGCAATTGCTTCTTGCGAGCTTTTTACGCGTGAGTATAGAGCGTATATTCCTTCAAAGGAAATTGAAATTGATGGGGTCATCACAGAATCGAGTTTGACTGTTGATGACATAATTAAGCATGGGGTTGGTCGTTTCAAAGACACCATACTTAAAGACGTAAAAATACTTGAATGCAAGCAATTGCATTCAGTATCACACGAAGGAGATAAAAAAGTTTATCGACTGTCTGACTCATTTCGAGTGACTTTCGCTGGGTCTGCGCTGCCCAACTATGTCATTATCGATAAGATTCGTCTCCCTGTTCGCCTTTTTATTCCTCGTGTAATGAATTGCCTTAATTGCAAACAGCTTGGCCACACAGCCACTTACTGTTCCAATAAGGCACGGTGTGGCAAATGTGGGGGTTCTCATCAAGAGGATATATGCAATGAAAATTCAGAAAAATGTTTAATGTGCGGAGAAAACTCACATGAGCTCCCTGCATGCCCCATTTATAAATTGCGTGAGGATAAAATTAAACGATCCTTGAAGGAGAGGTCTAAGCGCTCCTATGCAGAAATGTTGAAAAATGCTACCCCTAAACCCATCTTCTTGGAAAACACTTACACATCTCTATTTTCGGAACAGTCTGACTCTGACGGAGCGTGCGAAGGTACATCATTTGTTTTACCCGGAAATTCCAGAAAAAGAAAACAGTCTTCTTTTCCCAAGCTGCCAAGAAAGGGCCTTAAAATTTCTCCACCAATAGATAAACTGCGCCCAAAACCGAAAAATTCCGATTCAAAACCGAAATCAATTCCGCCCGGTTTTGGGAACGTACAATCCAAACAGAACACCATTACTGGAAATAATAAAATTTCGACTTCCTCTGAGCCTCAGCCGGGGGTAGGATTATTGAAATTTTCTGAAATTGTTGATTGGATTTTTAAAGCATTCAATATTTCTGAACCACTAAAGAGTATACTTTCAGCTTTCCTCCCAACAATTAGAACATTTTTAGAGCAGCTGATTGCTCAATGGCCCATCCTTGCAGCGATTGTATCTTTCAATGGGTAATTCACCTCCTCCAATGAAAGATTCCATCACTGTTTTACAGTGGAATTGCAGAAGTATCATACCTAAAATTGATTCCTTAAAAATTTTACTGCATAATTTAAAATGCGATGCTTTTGCTCTATGTGAAACATGGCTTACCTCAAACATTAATTTCAACTTAAATGAATTCAACATTATTCGCCTAGACCGAGACACCCCGTATGGAGGAGTGCTTCTAGGAATTAAAAAGTGCTATTCTTTCTATAGAATTAACATCCCCTTGTTTGCGGGCATTGAGGCTGTAGCTGTCCAAACGAACATTAAAGGCAAAGACATGTCTATCGCTTCTATATATATACCTCCCAAAGTTCAAATTGGACAACGTCAAATTTTTGAGGTAGTGGAATCCATGGCTGCTCCGCGTCTGATACTGGGAGACTTCAACTCGCACGGAGTATTGTGGGGTTCCCTCTACAATGATAATCGATCCTCTTTGATATACAATGTATGTGACGAATTTAATATGACAGTTTTAGATACTGGCGAAACAACACGCATCCCCAGACCTCCTGCACGTCCAAGTGCATTAGATCTATCTCTGTGCTCGACATCACTTCGGTTAGATTGCACGTGGAAGGTTGTACCTGATCCTCACGGTAGCGATCATTTGCCAATCGTTGTTTCAATTAACAGTGAATTAGGCCTTACGAATTCAATCAATGTTCCTTATGACTTAACACGAAATATTGATTGGAAAACATACGAAACATTAATTTCCACTTCTCTTGCTTCGACAGAAGAGCTACCCCCTACCGAAGAATATGAATTCTTAGCGGGTTTAATTATTGAAGCAGCAGAACAAGCCCAAACGAAATGCAATCCTGGAATGACAATAAATAGACGGCCCCCTAATCCTTGGTGGGACAAAGAGTGCTCTGATGCATATGAAGCTAAACAAGTTGCCTACAAAGAAATTATGAAACAGAAAGGGGGTATACGTGAGAACTTTGAAAATTATTTCATTTTGCAAAACAAATTTGACAGTATACGTCGTGCCAAAAAATCTAGTTATTGGAGACACTTCGTTAATGGCTTGTCAAGAGAAACATCAATGAGTACTCTTTGGAACACAGCCAGAAGAATGAGGAATCGAAACGTGACTAATGAAAGCGAAGATTTTTCGAATCGTTGGATATTTAATTTTGCCAAGAAAATTTGTCCCGATTCTGCTCCTGCGCAGAAAATCACTCGCGATGCTCCCACAAGTAACGATTTCATAGATTCGCCTTTGACAATGATGGAATTCTCAATTGCACTCCTCTCATGCAACAATAATGCTCCGGGACTAGACAGAATTAAATTCAACTTGGTGAAGAATCTGCCTGACCTAGCAAAAAGACGCTTGTTGAATTTATTCAATAAGCTTCTTGAGCAGAACATTGTCCCGCACGACTGGAGACAAGTGAGAGTTATCGCTATTCCAAAACCGGGAAAGCCAGCCTCCGACCATAACTCGTATCGACCGATTGCAATGCTATCCTGCATCAGGAAATTGTTGGAAAAAATTATCCTACGACGTCTCGACAATTGGGTTGAGGCGAACGGCTTGCTATCAGATACCCAGTTTGGTTTTCGGAGGGGAAAGGGAACGAATGATTGTCTGGCGCTACTTTCGTCAGAAATCCAACTCGCTTACGCAAAAAAAGAACAAATGGCGTCTGTGTTCTTAGACATAAAAGGAGCATTCGACTCAGTCTCCATTGATGTTCTCTCGGAGAAGCTACATCAATGTGGTCTTTCACCGATATTAAATAATTATTTATACAATTTATTGTCAGAAAAGCACATGCATTTTTCATATGGCGATTTGGCGACATTCAGAATAAGTTACATGGGCCTCCCACAAGGCTCTTGTCTAAGCCCCCTTCTCTATAATTTTTACGTGAATGACATTGATAATTGTATTGTCAGCCCATGCACTTTAAGACAACTTGCAGATGATGGGGTGGTTTCTGCCACAGGACCAAAAGCTATAAATTTACAACAACCATTGCAAGATAGCTTGGATAATTTATCAATTTGGGCTTTAAAGCTGGGCATCGATTTCTCTACGGAGAAAACAGAGTTGGTCGTTTTCTCAAGGAAGCGTGATCCAGCTCAGCTTCAGCTTCAGTTGGTTGGTAGAACGATAGCCCAAGTCCTGACTTTTAAATACCTTGGAATTTGGTTCGATTCTAAAGGCACATGGGGAGGCCACATTAGGTATCTAATAACGAAATGCCAACAAAGGATAAATTTTCTGCGAACAATAACTGGATCATGGTGGGGTTCTCATCCAAGTGACATGATAAGATTGTATCAAACAACAATACTTTCAGTAATGGAATATGGGTGCATCTGTTTCCGTTCAGCAGCGAACACTCACATTATTAAACTGGAACGGATACAGTATCGCTGTTTACGAATTGCCTTAGGTTGCATGCAGTCGACCCATACAATGAGTCTTGAAGTACTAGCGGGAGTTCTTCCTTTAAAAGACCGATTCTGGGATCTCTCTTCTCGTTTACTTATTCGATGTGAGGTTATGAACCCACTGGTAATTGAAAATTTTGAAAGACTTGTCGAGCTTCAACCCCAAACCAGATTCATGACAGTGTATTTCAATCACATGTCACAAGAAATAACGCCTGCTAGGTATGTTCCCACATACGTCAATATACTAGATATTCCTGAATCCACTTTATTCTTTGACACGTCCATGCAAGCAGAGATTCGTGGAATTCCGGATCATCTACGCTCGCGGGAGATCCCTAAGATATTCACAAGTAAATATCAACACATAGACTGCCTTAAAATGTTTTACACTGATGGGTCACGAATCAGTGAGGCCACTGGTTTCGGTATTTTCAACAATAATTTTTCAATTTCTCTCAAACTTGCAGAACCCGCCTCTGTTTATATAGCGGAACTAGCAGCAGTTCACTATAGTTTTCAAATAATTAATACTTTACCCCCGAACCATTACTTTATCCTCACTGATAGTCTCAGCACAATTGCAGCTCTACGCTCAAAGAGGATTGATAATCACGATCCATTCTTTTTGGGGAAGATACGAGAATCTCTGAGTAACCTGACAAGAAAATGTTATAAATTTACCCTAGTGTGGCTCCCCGCCCATTGCTCTATTGCGGGAAATGAGAAAGCTGATAATTTAGCCAAGATTGGTGCACTAGATGGTGAAATATATGAAAGACCCATCGCTTACAATGAATTTTATAGCGCTTCTCGACAGAGGACACTTGCTAGTTGGCAAACATCTTGGGACAATGGAGATATGGGACGATGGCTACACTCAATTATCCCTAAAGTATCAACGAAGGCATGGTTCAAAGGATTGGATGTAAGTCGAGACTTCATCCGTGTGATGTCTAGGCTCATGTCCAATCATTATACTTTAGATGCGCATCTCCGTCGTATTGGGCTCGCTGAGGGTAATCATTGTGCTTGTGGAGAAGGTTACCATGACATTGAGCATGTTGTTTGGTCCTGCACTGAATATCGTGAAGCCAGATCACAATTAGTAGATTCTTTACAAGTCCGAGGAAGACCAATCCATGTTCCTGTTAGAGACATCCTGGCGTATCGCGATCCTCTATACATGGAACTTATCTATCATTTTCTAAAAACAGCGTCTGTCAAAATTTAATTAAATTCATCTCCTCATACTCTCATCCAAGGCTAATCATTCACCAATTAAAGTGTCCTAGAATATTTAGTTTTTAAATTTAGACAATAACAGAAAAAAAGTAAATAAATACACCCGAAAATACTAGATCATTATGAAATACAACAATGTAAGGAAAAAAGCAAACAATAAAGTGATTTCAGTGTTAGTTTTAGACAAAGTACTAGTATAGTTAAAATTAGTCTTAAGGATTTTTGTAACGTGCTATGTAAAAAAAAGAAACTGGCGTAAAAAGCTTTTGCAAATGCCGTGTCAAATAAACGTATGGAAAAAAAAGGGGTGACGATGCGTGCCCAAACCGATGCAGTTACTTCCGGAAGCATCCGTGCCCGGATAAAAAATGTGTCAAATGGAAGTTCGCCTCTCCATTCTTCCTACGCACCCAAGCCATTTGGGATGAGTCGATAGGTACACCTTCCTTTCTCCGCGTTATCCAACTCTTGCTGCCACTTAGCCAACGAGTCCGTTGGGACCAGTCTCCTTGCATTACGTGCATTTCTCCGCAGGTAGCATTCCACGTTCTCAGCCAGAGTGATGCAGTTGGGGATCATCCCGGCGATAACACATATTGCCTTCGACGATATTGTTCTGTAAACACTCGCGACTCGAATGTCCTGTTCAGCTTTTTACGGCTCCGCTTGCTTCTCGAACCGCCGACGTTTGGCATGATTCTCGCTATTGCGTCCGTTGTCTTCGCCGACTTTCCGCAGACGTAGTCGACGTGATTTTGAAGCTCGACCGGTCGTCGATTATAACTCCCAATTGCTTCAGAGCACGCTTCGATGAAATCACTTGCCCTCCGACGTCGATCTGCATCCGCTGAACCGCTTTGCAGTTACTGACCAACAACATCTCCGTCTTGTGGTGAGCTATTTGCAGCTTAACCCCGTTCATTCAGCTCTTGATCGCGTCAATTGTCTCCGTCTTTTTCAAGTGTCTCACCCATCACCGTTAGTGACACGTCGTCCGCGAAACCCACGAATCTCCTGGGCAGCCGCAGTGCTAACGCCCCATCGTACATCCCGTTCCAAAGAGTCGGACCCAGAATGGAGCCCTGAGGAACGCCCGCTGTGACTCGCATTGACTTGTGCCCTTCGCTCGTCTCATACAGCAGCACTCTGCTCTGGAAGTAGCTCTTTAGGATGTTGCTTGGATAGTCGAGAATCCTCATTCTGTGCAGCGCTGCAGCCTTGGCTTCCCAGCTGGTGCTGTTAAATACACTCTTCACATCTATCGTGACCCCCGTCTGATGGTCGTTTCCGAACGTTGAGATGTAAAGCAAGCACTTCGGCATCTGCGTGCAGTTTCTCGCATTTCCAGCACATCTATTGGACCTGGGCTTTAGACATTTGGCAAGCACTTGCCAAATGTCCAAAGCCCACACACTTGAAGCATTTCTTCGCTTGTTTAATTACTCATGGGACAGCTCTCAATGGGCACCTTGATCATTTAACCGTAATTTTGCCTATCTTCAGTGCCTCGTTAGCAGCATTTACCGGTAAACGAAACATCGCTGACTGAGTGCCTCCGTATCCATTCTTTGACCGGATAGTCATATGCACCTCGTTCCAGGTTGCATACAGTCATCATTTCCGTTTTTAAGGCTTTAACTTCTGCCTTTTCACCAATTGATTTGGTAATAGTCTCCTGCAAGGTCGAGCTGTTAGTCATGGGATCCTTCTTCAACTCGAAGAACATCTCGCCTTTTTGGGTACTCCTGATCCTTGTCCCTATTTCCCCTAAATCCCTTTGCTCCGGGTCCTCTCTGACCTTCTTGAGCACCGCTACATAAGTCGTCGCACACGGCTTTTCCCTTTGGCGTCTTCTGACCAGTCGAAGGCTTGCCTTTTTTCTTCTCTCCCTTTTTAGAGCTTCTTTCTGCTTTTACCGAATTTCCCGAGTTTCTCCTTCCGATCTACAACGGTACTGCAGCTTTCTCCCTGTTGGACGACGCACTTTTCTTCGGCAACAACAGCGTCTTCGAGCGTCTGTCTCTTGGGCCCGCCTAGTCTTCCGTCTCCTGATGAGGTTATTGTCCTCTTGGAGTCACACAATCTGGCGAGTTCTCCACCCTAGTAAAAATTGAGGTTTTATGGTGTTTTTACTGCAAATCATAAAACTTAGATTGCACTTGTAGCTTGCTATAAAACTTCAAATGTTACTTGGGCACTCCCTGCTTCGGAGGGGCTAGGAAGATAATAACCTTAGTCGACGCCAATGCTCGCTCAGCTACATCAGCCCTTCGCGTAGCCGTATCATACTCTATCGAGGAAGACAGTAGCACCTTTCAGCAATGTTGCAAATATTCTTCGCCGAACTAGTTCATTCGTTCATCATCGATGCGATATTCGTCGTGTCATTCACCCATGCCTCGAATAACGCTGCGCCGTTCGTCACACGGAAGCACAGAATCAGCGAAAACGAATAATACAAACAAACAAAACATCCGAATCTGATGACTGCTGTTCGCTGCTTGTTCGCTTCGTTGTTTGTTGAATTTAGCCATTCATGCAATGTTCATCTTCACGCATCGTTCGGATCGGCACACGAATGGCTTAGGTGATAATCACCACTAGCCATTCTTCGCTAAGGATTCTTCGTTCTTCATTCCTCCTGCATTGCGACCAAGAAAAACAAATTTCTTGTTCATTGATGGAAGGGTCAGAGCTTCATGACTGAAGTGGTGCAGAAATGCTTGCTATGTTCGGAATAGGATGACTTTTGCTATAAACAACAATTAGTAGTACATAATGATTATTTGCTGATGTTTTTTATCAGATTTGAAACGGGAAGCTGCGTACAAGCAAAGCAAAACAAATCAATTACATTTGTAAATCTGCGGATGTCTCGCGGGCGAAAACCGAATCAATACAATTATGAATCTACATAGTAGACTATTGGTACTTCAAATAATTTTTTTTCTAATGATGAAATCAACACTGGGTGATAGTTTCCTTGAATCTACGTTTAATGATTTTCTTAGGACCATTTGGCACAAATAGCAATCGTAAGACGAAATACTCTTATATAATATAATTTCTATATCTATAGAAGTATAATCAAGCCACAAGTTTTTGACAAATCGATGCATTCCGATTTCAACCAAACTTAGCAAATATTAAACTTTTTGCCAAAACTGAACCGGTTAGTCTTATACCCTAGTATCAATTGAGGTTTTATCGTACTTTTATAGCCACTCATAACATTTAAATTTCACTTGTAGCGTGCTATAAAACTTAAATTGTTGCTTGTAAACATAAGTTTTTGTACCATGAAAGACTATTCTTTAGCTTAAATAGCAGCTAATATGGTTTTAATTTCAGCAAAATCTAGCATGTTTTCAATAAAGTTGTACAACAAAGCATTACAGAAAAAATGCTGAATATGTATATCTCACTTGACATGACATCAAGAAATAAAATTTGGATATATTCTATTAAGGGGCTACACCACTGTAGAGCACGCCAAACATGTCATAAAAATCGACACAAAATTAATTAAAAAAGCTAAGCAATAAAAAAATCCTACGTACGTCGATGGAGAAAGCAATTTTGAATATACTGTGAAAATTTCCAAGCGTTCAAAAATCATTTGTTAGAGATACATTTGCGGCCAGCTCAAAAAAAGTAGCTTCGAGAAAAACGCGGTTAAAGTTTTCAGTACACACGAGATATACATAAGAGGCATTGCGGTAGAATTGAAAATCTGAATATTTATGTATTGGTTTCGTCTTCCATGTTTTGGGATATGATTTTTAACATTCTAAAGCCATTTTTGACTAATAAATTTAAAATCGACTTTTTTTTTATTCTACAGTGCTGTGCCACTTTAAAACCGTTTTTAGATAAATTTAGTAATTATTATTTAACATAAATGTAATCTCTGGACATATTAAACAATATTTTAGAGCGCATGAGATGTTTAAGGACACCAACCACTAAACTATTTTCATTTGAAAGTTATAAGAACTTCGTCATCTTAGAATAAAGTGCCTGAAAGTGAAAACTATTTTTTCCATAAAGAATATACGACTTTTTAGAAAAAACGCTTTTAATCCACCTAACAGTGTGATGAGACATTTCTTATAATTCTTATCACTCTCTTCTGATATTATATCGTATGAGAACATTTAAAACTTGATGCTTCGCGATGTTTTTGATAACACATACTACATGGGATTGTGGCAGGACTCAGAGAATCGCTCAAATCAGCATAGGACAACATCAGTGCTAGAAATCTCAAACCAAATCAATAGGAAAGCGAAAAAATGGCCCATAAAATAGACATACAAAACGAATTATTGCTAATGCTCTGTTAATAAAATATCTAAATTCCTCAATCAATGCATTGTGGTGGGAAAACTGAATTTTCCTAAAGGGGTTATGTATATTGTACTGAGCCAAAAAATTGATTTTTTTTTAATCGAAATGAAGTTTATACTTTACTCAAATTTCCAACGCGACTGAGACCTAAAAATCAACGCTTTTTCTGGAAAAAAGCGACACTAGCAGTGACACCATTCAAAGAAAATCAACAGTGAATATTTCCAGACTTGGTTTTATTTCCTATTTAAGAACTATTGTGTTTTTTACATCCTAGATTGCATGATTCAGTGATCGAAACCCAAAACTTCATGAAGTATTTGAAATTATTAAATTAAAATTTGTGTTTGCTATTGAAATTGACAAAATGATTGTATATATAGTATATAGTCCCTTTGGCAATAGTTTACTTTTTCGGTCCCACCTATCAGCATTGAAGTATCGCCCTTACGTTTTTTTACAATACCAATTTTACAATTGGTGGGGGTTTGGTGAAAATCGATCTTAATGTCTAAACGGCATAATTCCGAAACCGTAATTTTTGAAGTTTTAAAATTATGCAGAATTAATTTTTCAGAAAATAGTAACAGAGTTCGTGTCTAGCGAATTTGTTGAGACTTTATTGTAGTCATTAATATTAACCTGAGAAAATTCACCATAAATACTTCTTGGACGATATACCATCAAAATTATTTTATCAAATGATGCGCTGTTTAACGTCTGTAAAACTCATCGAAGATACTAAACCTCCGAAATTGGCGGTTTAAAAATGATGTTATCTTGACCTTAAATTACTGTTTTTGAACATTTAACCTATACATATAATTGGTCATACAACAAAAATCAAATTCTCATCAAAATCGATCAGGACCTGCTAGAATCGAATGGAAATCGTCATTTTTCATAAATTTCTCTCTACATTCGGAAAGTGTTATCCTCGTTATTAATCATATTACGTTTGCGTCTCAACTCGACGCATTCCCAAAATATAAACCTGTTTTAATCCACCTAGTGGTGCAATTGTGCTTGTCTCACTTGTCCAGACTACGATGGTTATGTTCAATAAAATGGTGGAAATGAATATTTCATGTTCAGTACGATTTGCACATACATACAATGGATCGACAGCCACGATCTTGAGATACTATGTGATACTGAAACATCGCTTGACCGCCGCTGGTTTCAAGCGATGTTTCAGTATCACATAGTAAGATCCGGGAGGTCCGGGTCCTGCCGAAAATATTCAACTTGTTAAGAAATTTTAAACTAGTTTTATTTTTAAAGTAGCAACCACTCACTGCATACTCCCTCCGGGCCGGTATGATTGACGATTTTTAGATTGATTGCATAACCTTTCTGTATGAGAAAGGCAAAAGGGGGTGGGCGTGGCGTAGTTGGTAAATCGATTGCCTTGTACGCAGCGCACCTGGGTTCGAGTCCCGACCCCGCACATAGGGTTCGAAATTTTTCACAAGAGATTTTTCTAACCCGAAGAGGCGAATGACCTTAAGGTTAAAACCTCTATAATCGAAATAAAAAAAAAAGAAAGGCAAAAATGTACCAAAGTCCAAAAAAATCAATTTTTGTCAAACATTATTTTTTTCGAGTTTACATCAAATCTCGATGTTTCATGCATTATAAAGTCATTTGGCATCAAAAATACAAATTTGATTTTGAAAATTTTTCATTTCAGTTTATATGGGAATTTGCTGTGTGATTGCACTCTTCAACTCGTAACTCCGGAACCGGAAGTCCAATCAATAAAAAATCAATTGCAGCCGATGGGAAGGTTGTACCTTTCATTTGAGACTAACTTTGTGCAAATCGATCCAGCCATCTCTGAGAAACAGAGGTGACATATTTTTCCACATACACACATACATACACACAGACATTTTCCGATCTCGATGAACTGAGTCGATTGGCATATGACACTCGGCCCTCCCGGTCGGGATTAGATTGACGAATTTTAGAGTGAATGAGACAGGCAAAAACATTTTTAGCAAATATTGAAAGTTATGCATTTTTTGGTGCGCAGTTCTATGTTTCATAGACATTAAATCAATTTTTACTTCGCTTCCTATTAAATAAAGACCCTTATTACAGTACATCTCTACAAAAACGAGCTCAATTTGAAAAGAAATCTGAGGATCATGATTGAAAACAGAACTCTGGAATTTTCTATTGGAATGTTTTCAGGCAGGATTTTGATATTGATGCAATTAGACAACTGTGAAATCAAGACCAAAAGATCAGTTACATATCAGGACCCCATTCCGACAATTTATCAAAAGTCCTCATGATGTTTGCAACAACAGAATATCAAATTAAATCAGTCAGCATCAATAAATTTTCAACTTCAATCCAATTTTTTTTGTGGGTGTGGTGGGGGGGGGGGGGGGCGTTGTATGGTGTTAAACCCCAAAACCTTCTCTTGGCTACGCCGTTGCTTGGAGTTAGTTATTTCGCTTTTCATTTTCCAATATGTTTCAGATCGATCCGATGGTCATGAATTAGAAAAATTGCAGTCAGAAGATTCGCACAAATGAACATTTTTGCACTGATAAGTTATCAAGTTCCTTCCAGACAACTTGGAAGTGTTCGGTGATTATTTCTAGCGGTTGTAAATAGAAAAATGAAATACAAAATTCGTTTTATCGAAATAATGTTTGGCTTATTTCAATGGATTATTAATATATTGAACAATAAATAGGCGACAAAGAGTAATCCACAAACAACAAGCCATAACTTTTAAAGTATTCAAAATAGATATTTGAAGTCTTCAGTAAAGTTATTTACAAAAGTAAGAGCTACAAATTTGCTGAAGGCATCATTTCGATATAATCACTTCCAAGAAAATTTGGGAAAATATCTCACTCATAGGGGGATTAATCAGCAAAAGCACAATATCAAAAGAAAGGGCATATTGCCTCCATTAAATTCACCGAAGATACTATTGACCTAAAATAAGCCGTTTTGGCGTTAAAAATAGATTACATGTTTTTGGTAATATTTCTGGCAATGGGAAATGATAAAAATCTTTCGTCCGCATTTAATGTTAAATATCTCTTTTGATAATAGTCTGATTTCAACAATCTGTAGCTTGTTCGAAAGGTATTCGTTAAAGCTGTCTAAAAACATATGATTTGCTATTCTATATTGTCAATTTCGGCAGATAATTCAAAAAAACTGCAAAAAACGCCATTTTTACGCATTCAAACATTCATATCTTGGAAACTAAACATCAGAATCAAAAACAAATTAATAGCGTTCATACTGTTTTTTAGTTCTTTCATTTAAAATTGGTTTGGATAAGATCGGTTCAGCCATTGCTGAGAAACACGAATGAGAATTTGTCCGTTACATACACACACACACAGACACACACACACACAGACATTGTCCCAAATCGTCGAGCTGAGTCGATTGGTATATAAGACTCGGCCCTCCGGGCCTCGGAAAAAATCTTGAAAGTTTGAGCGAATTCTATACATTTCTTTTATAAGAAATGTAAAAAGGGCCTGAAAATGCCAAAACAATTTTTTTTAAATGTTGCAATATTCATTCAAAATCCTATATAAAAAGTGTTCATAATTTATTCACAAACTAGAGTCTAGGGAATCAATATGTCAAGACATATCAATCCTCTAGGCCAGATTTTTAAAGGCAAAAGTTTTCTTCGAAAACTTTTGCCTTTAACCAAAATTTCTTTAATGGAGAAGCGCCTAAATAATATGAGAAATGGACGTTAAAAATATCAATATTTTCCAATATCGCTCAAGTGTTCTACAAGTCATGACATACTATGAAGTTGAACGGAAATAAGCTTTGCTTGCCATAATCAGTGCTACTGGAATATTAAACAGAAATATTTTTAATGAAAAAGTGTTCATAACAGTTTCATAAATAAATTCAAAATGTCTAGCGTGAAAATGCGTTCCACGAAATGCTTTTTTTTAATCGACTAATTTTGATCAGAAATGTGTTGATTATCTTGAAGCTTGAGTAACTAAATTTGATCAAGTTGTTTATTTTAAGTGGGTGAATCTTAAATGTAAGATTGCTTGGAACTTGGTACTTCTAGTATATTTCGAAAATGTACGTAAATTTAATTGCTCCGACGATAGAGTAGGGGAACATGGGGAGACTTGAATAAGCGTAAGATTCTACATTTGGCTACAACGTATTCTATTTGGTTTTTAATTTTTTTAAAATATTTTTATACTTGTTTCGATCCCTTAAGGTAATTATAAATGTTTGAAATGAAAAATCCTTTCATCATAGAAAATATTCTGCTCGGGGCCGCCGTACACTAATTACGTAAGGCTTTTTTAGAACTATTCAACCTTCCCCTCCCCCCAGATAAGAGTTCGTATGATTTTGGTGAACTCCCTCTCCCCCTACATAAGATTTTATCATGCTTTGTGTAATTAAAAATCATATTGTTAATTCATTAAATTATTCGATAGCGAAAACGATACTTATTGAATTATTAAAAGAGAACTCAGGACAAAATTTAACTACACACCAAAAAATTATAAATTTCATCATCGACGTAATTGCAAACATGACACAATTTAACAAACTTTAATTTAAATTTCACGAAATAACTAAACATTAAACTTCACCGTGTTCCATTTAATTTTACATGAAACATATTTTCCATGCGCAATGACATAAAATTACACTTACTGTCATTGTATGTGGAGTAAAATTACATGATTTACGAAATTCAATGTCATGTAAAATTAAAATCAAACGTAAAACTAAGTCATTTTTGATGCTCGTATATGTCAGGATCAGGAGACGTAAATTTATACGATTTTTTCTAAGTGTGTATAATCATCTGCAGAAATTTCTCGCCCAGTAGAAATTTCAGAATAAATTTTGGGAGATATTTAGAAACTCCGATTTGTTCCACATACTTTTCCTCGCTATATTCCACTTCCTTTGAATCTATTTCTTTGTGATGTAGAACTCAAAAGATAACCTCTTCTGGTGTGAATTTGTTCGGAGTTCCAACTATAACGCTTATCGCACGCATAGTTCCGACATGGCTATCTTCGAATTTTCTTGAAGTAAAATACAGTACACACTCTGGAACTATACGGCCAACAAGTTCTTTGACAATCACATGACAGAAAATTTTTCATATACCTTGCGGGTTTGAAGCGAAAGTTTGAAAAGAAGGATGTTGGCCTAACAACACGAAGGGTCTCAACACTTCTTAACTTGTAAAGCAGATTGTGACTCCAGTTCTCGATCAGAACAATGTACCACCAAGAGTCAAGAAATTTCTGTAACTGCTCCAAAACCATCGACAATTAAGCCGCCCCTTACGTTGGCAACAATAAATTCCATAACTAATTTAACAATCATATTTTGTCGCTGCAAAACACTTCAATTTAAGGTCTGCGTTTCCATGACCATGATGTACAGTATGTGCTCATTTTATTTGATATATAAAATGTTCATGGCACAAATAAGAAATAGTTTCTTTTCTTATGAGAAGAATATTTTTCTTATCGATTTCATTTTTCATGCATGTTTTATAATATTACTTAAGAAAGGACAAACCTTCCCTCCCCAAGGTGAGAATTGGTAAGATATTTTGAAACACCCACTCCCTTCATATGTCCTTACGTAATTAGTGTATGACCCCTAATTAATAAATTTGCGTTAAATGATGTATTTTTTATCAAACTGTGGCACCTACTGTTAATGTTAACCACGTCACAAAAAATCTCATCTTAAACATCAATCTATCTTTATAGCACTAGTTAACAAAGTTAGCAGTTGGTTGAATTCGTGAGATGTGCACATGCAATGTAATCATTATAACTAATCCCTAGAAGGGAATGCATTAAAAAATCGAAATTCAACCATTTTATATTTTTTGTTGGTATCTAGGATCTCGACAATATGGAGTAAAATAATTACAGCACGTTTTTTATGCCAAGTCTTTCCCGATGGGGGAACAAGAAGTAATATTTGTATTGTCCATATTACACCCACAACACACTGTTCATTCTACAGCTGATTTATTTTTAGACAACCATGCTGATTAAGCGATTTCGTCGTGATACTAGCAAAACATACGCAATAGGTTAAATTATTGTGATATAACACCATGTGCAGATTAAAGTCAAAACTTCATCCAAAAGAATTTTTTTTGCTTATGCCGAGTTTTATCACCAAACATGGGTTCAATCTTCCTTGAATACTTGACACACAAGGCTTCTATTAAGATTGTACTATATTTAACAAATATTGCCTTGATTCAGCTGTTAATTTAACCCATAGTTTTGTACTGAAGAACCAGTAGCACATTGGCTTGTTCCGAACAGTACAACGCATCAGAATACAAATATACTTCTTCGCGAGCCATCATTCTGCGAAGATAAAATTGAAGTCATCTTCGCCAATAGTTGTAAGCGATCATCGCTATGGTGAGGAATGGTTTGCTGATTCGTTTATTCATCATTCACTTCATAGGTTCCTCGTGCAGTTCATTCGGTCGTTCGATGAGTAGCAAGGCAAGAGCGTATGGATAAGGCATTCGGATAAACACGGATTGGCAGTCGGCTTCATTCGTGGATGAATATCAACAGCAAGTTGAATATAACAGCGAAGAACGATGTGGGACGAATGCAGGTGATTCATATTCACCGTGCTTCGTCGCGATGAAGATTCTGAAGCAACATTGCCTTTCAGAATCTGATAACCATCTCCTTAATGTCCTTATGGACATTGTTTCTCGCATTCACAAACTTGTGGAGCTCCTCCAACTAGTGCTTTTGGCTTCTCTGATGTGTAACTAACCCAGCTTTACTCTGGCTGTTGATGCTGCTGCTTATCCTCCTCCTTCTCTTGCTGAATGACTTCAGCTGCTGCCTGCGGTGGTGTACAAAGCCACTTCTTGTGATCCCATGATTATCTATGAAGAAGGAAGGTCATGCTAGGGTTGACACTATCCTTCATGGGTGTTCACAGCCGGATCGGCGTAAAATCTGGAATGGTCTATCCGAACCTAGAACCACTAACTAAATGTGGCGAGTTTTGACCCGGAGACCTGCCAGGGTTTTGTCTGAACGAAGGCAGCCGTGCTGTTAGCCAACTCACCATTTCAAGTCGGTGTCATCCTTCCTTACTCAGGGAGTAGAACAGCACGCCTGTCAGCCCAAAGTCGCCGTCCAATTCATTCGCCATGCCCAGTATGCCATAATCAAGATGTTACTGGCGTCGATCTTGATTTGCCAGTTGGTACTCCAGTTGGGTTAGGGTGCTTTTATTGCTAAGATCTTAGATCACTGAAATCTTAGGATCTTAACAAAATTGGTACAAACTCAACACAACTTCGTCGGAGCTGCTTTCGGACTTATGACTTTTTTATAGGATTCACAGAGCTCAATTCAAACCCCACCATATCCTTGCAAAACTTTCCAACTCGCAGTAGGACCGGGGGGATCCGTTAAGCCCCTAGACTCATATCCGTCTTGTCCCTGCTGCCCGTATGTATGTGTGTGTGTATCAAATAATGTTACTCAATTATCTCAATGACGGTTGAACCGATTTTCACAAACTTAGTTTCACATGAACGATAGAACGCTACCATAAGCCGCTATTGAATGTGAGTTGATCGAACTTCCGGTTCCGGAGTTATGGGTTGAAGAGTGCAGTCACACACCAAATTCCAATATAAACTGGTAGCCCTATGATGTCCGAATGAATACATATACACATGGGTTCAACATTACTTGGATTTGCGGATCTGGCCTGGTCACTAATGACCTTTGAGTAGCTTTGACCACATTGGCCACCTATGACGGTTCCTGTTGGCCCCGGGGAACTCGGCAAGTTCCTAAGCATATGTCGCACCCATATCCCAGCAAACTCTCAACTGATTTTTTCAATCTTGATTTCAAATGAATGATATGATACTCTCGTTGGCTACTATTGAATTTAATTCAGTTCTGACTTTGGGTTCCGGAGTTACAGGTTGGTTATTGCGGTTATGTTGGAATTCCTCTAATCAACCGGTACAATCGTAATACTTCTTAGGTTAAAATCTATTAGAATGATCACTAAATTACTTCGATTCGCAGGCCTAAATCACTGATGACGAATCAAAGATTCTTGCAATATATTGTTCACTATCGATAATTCCGGAAGTCCCGGATCCCGGGCTTATCCCAGAACAAAAGCCACTTCGATGATGACTGAACGAATTTTCACTAATCTAGTCTCGAATGGAAGCTACAATATGCAGGTCAATGTTGGACCCCCCCCCCCCCCCATCTACCCTTCCCCCACCTTCATCTCACACCCCCTCTCCATTCTCTACCCCCCCCCCCCCCTCATCTAAGACCAACGTCACACCTGCATTCCCCTCATCCACACCGTATACCAAAATAAGTTAGGTGGTTCCAAACGCATCATACCCCTTCCATTCATTATTTCCTTTTCCTGCATTCAAAATATGTTAACATGAATACAATATTGAACTCACGCTGATTAAGCTAATTAAATATTATATGTTTTTTACTTTTTAACGATATTCAATTAGCTCTTGATTACTAAGTAGGGATAGTTATGAAAATTTTAGAGCCACAGTACTCAAGTGAGTCAGTCGGTTTTCGTGGTAAACAGGGACAAGTCTGTCTTTGCCGTGAGACATGTTGGAAGACTTGATTGATTCGTAGTAGCACTGCCTAAGCTCGACTCCTGCCAGCAGAAGACAACCTATTAGTCCGCAATATTTTAAGCCTGTTTCTAACGACCCTGCCACTTCTAGTTTTCCGATCTGTACATTTCACATCCTTGCTCTCACTTAAGTACTATGGCTCTAAAATTTTCATAACTTTCCGTACTTAGTAATCTCTAGCTAATTGAATGTTGTTAAAAAGTAAAGAAGAAAGTGTGACTACATAAGTTGAAATAAAAAATGAAAAAATAAATATTATATTTTAATTTGTTTCAAATGTGAACGCATCGACAGGTTATTTATCAGGTTCGTGACAATAGTGCACTTATATATACCTAGAAAGTGTTATAAAAATGTAATAGACATTTCCACAATGTTATATTGAACGTAACGGGCTATTGAACAATAGATTGGATAAATGAGAAAGGCACAATTGCACCACTAGGTGGATTAAATCTGGTTTTTAAATTTTTAAAGCCCATAATTTAAACAAAAAACAGAAATTTTAACAAAATATCCATACTAAAAATTACACCTAAGGTCCCCTATACAAAAAAAAATTTCAAGAGAATCGGTGATTTTGTGGAAATTTCGAGGACCAAATAAAGTAATACTGTCGTTTTGAAATACCATCAGTAAGCACCAACTTACCACTAGACGGCGCATTGATCGACCAGCAATCGCTATACCTTGCAGGCAAAGTTGGATACAATAGTGATTCACGCATGCGAACCTGTGAGATTTAAATTTTTATTTAAATCACAGAGCACACATATAAGTTACTCCAAGCTTTCCCGAAAACTCTGTGTGAACATTTAAAAGAAAATATGTTGAAAATAACCATCGCAAACAGGTTCGCATGCGTCAATCTCCATTGTATCCAAGTTAGTGTTTGCTGGTGGATCGTAGCGCAGGCTACTAGCTGATGGCATTTCAAAACAACAGCTTTATTTTTTACACACCTTGAAAACTTTACTCACAGTGTTTAAATGTCCTACATTCTACACCACTGAGAACTGACATACAAGCAAAGTTTTCAAGGTATGTAAAAAAACTGTCGTTTTGAAATGCCACCAACAAGTAGCAACTTGCCACTAGCTGGCGCTACGATCTGCTTCCAAACGCTATACGGGCGTTGCGTGCAAACTTGGATACAATGGTGATTCATGTATCCGAACATGTATGTGATCGTGATTTTCGACGTATTTTCAGTTAAATGTTTACACAGGTTTTCAGGAAAGATTGTTCTAGTGTATTTGTCTGTTGGTGTAAGCAAAAATATGTAGGTAAATGTGAAGTGAGAATAACAAGTTCTAAGCAATTTTCGTTCTCTAAGTTAATTTTCATATCCCCTGCGCTGGCGTTAAATTCCAGACTAATCATACCTAGCATGTTCAACTTTTTTTTCACTTTTCCCCTCTTTTAAAACACTTATAGCCAACTGATAACGCACTCTTGGTTGGTGCATATAGGAACGATTGCTCAGGCGGAAAATACGCGCTCCCATAAGTGCATTCTTTGCTCCGTTTGTTTTCACGGTAAGTTAATTAATCATTCGTCAGTCGTTAGTTTATCTCGCGGAATCGCCAATCCAATCTATAAAACATATAGATAAAGCGAGTGCAAGATTCAGTTCCTTATTACAATCGTGCTACCCAACAACCCCTGGCTGTGGTATGTTGTGCGATCGGTGTAGACGAAGGTTCGTTCCTTTGGTGGAGTACTGTGCAATACTGGGTTTTTTCGTGATCGCAGTTGATTCGGGTACCTATTACTTGCCGGCTACTGATCAAATCACCAACAGCAAAAGTGATCACAGAAATTTCGTGCCAGTGAGAGAGTTCGATTACGCTGACTTGGAAAACAATCTAGCTTCTATAGTACCATTGGAACACAATCTATATCCAGCTGATATTAGTAAAAAATTGACAAATACACGGAGGTTGTTTGATAGTTACAATTGTGGTTATACTAAAAATGAGTGAGTATTCGAAAAAGAAAATATTTATTGATAGAAGCTGATTTGTGTTTTTGTCGCAGCTACGATTCATTCCCTATGCTGCCCGCCACCAAAGTCAGTGCTTCGGTTAGAACCATCGAAAAGTGCAAATTTGAGCCTCGAAGCGGTATACACTACAAACTGGCAACCAATCAGAAGAATAAAACGATCGTCAAAGTTTTCAAAGCTATCCTGCTAATGTTGTTGGTGTTAACTGTTCCTGCCTTTGTGATCCATTTCATCCTGATTCAGCTGAAAGTGCTAGTAGGATTGCAGATGATCGGTGTGGCTAACATGGCTACGATGATTGCTTGGGTTTTACAGAACTGGTCCGAAAGCAAGGGAAATAACGAGAACCATTCACTACTGCAAGGTGTTCAATTAGGTTGGCAGTTAAGTAGTAACAGACCGAGTCTAGGTGCCCTGAGTAGTTCCAATGCTTTTCCGAACCCATGCCAGATGCCGTCGACAAAATACCCCGGCTTTGTACCGCCATATCCGTGGTGGATGAACTTCGGCAATCATACTGGTGATAATAGCAACATTGATAAACTAAGTAACAATACAAACGTTTCCACCAATACTGAAGCGAAAAAGAATAAAAACCACGACAATAATGACAAACTCAATTTTAAAATTGAAGAGAAAAATGATGCGAAGAACGATATTTCGCAGATTGGCGGTAAACGCAAAATATTGGATAGTTTACCATTCAAACCCGAATACTTTAAGGGCATGACCGAGAATGATATTGAAACGGTGTTGAAGTTTCTGAAAAGGAAAAATAAAAAAATGTGAAATTGAACATATTTAGTTTTTCTTCGAATCGTTTCACATCGTCCTGAACCCATTGCTTATTGAATACTTCGCGGTGACGTCATAAATAAACTACTGTATAAATCTAAATTCATTATAACAGTACTAGTGAACTTTCATAAAAGTTAGGTTAACTGTGCTCGCGAAGAACTCTAAACGATGCAATTCCAAAGATCCGTAGGTAGGGCACGTGCCTCAAAACATTCTGTGACATTACTTTTATATGTGAACGTCGAGTAACGTAATTAACGAAATAGAGCGGCAGCCGCCCTAACAGGGCTAACCCTACAGTGTAACCAATACTCCTCATCGTATCACTGCAAGTAAAGAAAAATAACGCCGGATGAAAGACAGAAACGATGCAACCACACCGATCACGAGCATCGCTCGCGATCCCTATCTTCCCTGTCTGCCGGGGGAAGCCGTGAACAGACCAACACCAAAGTGATCGGTGAATCAACGAAATCATTCACGCGGCTCACTGGAACATCGTGAGGTAATGAGGCATTATAGATAATTGCAGAGATAGGGAAAGTCAAAGGAAGAGCAAAAGATAAAAAGCAGGCAGAAAAATCAGAGACACCGTTAGAAGCGATCGCGCTCGCGTTCTGGATCTAGATAGCAAGCGAAATGAAACGAAAACATGCTCTTTTTTCTTGTTCTTTTTAGATATTATTTCTTTTTTTGCTTCGATCAGTTCCCCTCATATTCCTAACCAATTTCGCTTTTCAGTTTCACTGAGCTGCATAATGCATCATGTAAATACAATACTCCAGTAAACGGGTCGAGGTGAAACTGACAGCTAACAAAGAAAAGAAGAGAACACAAATAGGAATAAGAAAATTGTATTGATATAGAGTTATTTGATTTGTGGCGGTAGCCAAATGGATTTCCTGCACCGCAACCGCAGAAATATCAAAATTCGAATTCGCCTCATATACCGCACCGCTTTGTACAGTCTTCCGGTAAATATTACCAGTATGTCCAATCTGAATAAAAGGTGTTGTGACAATACTTTTGTTAGCATACCTGTAACCATTACATGTCAATTAATACCACTCAAGCCAATTTGAAGTTATAATATTTAGTTTTTAATTAGACAGCTGCAAAAAATTTTAAATTTTAATGGCGAATTTCAATTTGACTGACAATTCTTGAATTTCTTGAACTTTAAGGTAAGGTTAATTGGGCAAAAAGACACATTTTAAAAAAATGATTGTGGCAATACAGAAAGTTAATATGTTCATTAAATTTCCATATAATCCATAATTGAAGAATATCTTTTAAAAAGTTTTCCTTGCATATATTGGAAATTGAACGAGTGACAGTGAACCTCAGAAGGTATTTTGCAAAAAAATGACTGTTTATTTACATAATTCCATTTTATTTGCTTTCGTTTTAGGGAAAAGTCCTAGCTATTTGAAGTTAAAAACCCAAATTTCGCAAAACAAATCTGCTAACATGTTATTGTAAAAATAATAATATTCATAATAATAATCATGAATTTTGAAAAAAAAACTATCATCGTGGCTACCTCGGGAATTACGCGAAAAAGAACTGTGCAAAATTACATTTTTATAGAAACTTAAAACCTGCTAATAACTGATGAAAATAAGGACTTATAAATATGAATAGGTTAAAAATTGTGAAAGTTGTTCAATTTTTTGTAAAAGGGAATTTTTTTCATTTCCTTTGACTGGTTTAATATAATATTAGTGAATAATAAAAATGAACCATCTTTAAAGAATTTTATCAGGGATGATATTCGACTTCGTTTCTTCAAATGATTCAAATTATTGCTATACACAAAACAATAATTTCAGATTCAGTGAAGGGACAAGTCATAGAATGATTGGTATGCTGTGTGTGGTATTTACACAATTCATACAGAAAATAACACTCTTATGATTCAAACTTCATTATAAAATAAATTCTCCACAAGTCTTGTTTGGCCACATTGCTGATTCTTTCCTCTGTACTAGATGCAAAAAGCTTGTTTAGATTGTGATACTGTATCTGAAAAAAACTTGGTGATAATGTATACCATCGTCGTTCTGAAAATCTTATTATAACATTAAGCCTCTCCGAGCGTTTAACGATTGCTAGTGAATTAATCATAAATGGATTCTCCAGCTATCCGCCCATATTATATAGTTCTGCTAAGCACCTTTGCGTTCTGTTTCGATTCACTCGGTAAGCTTGAAGCTAGTTGGTACCGCCACACGGTATTATCTTTCATTTTAGGCCTGAGTATAGTCCGGTATAAGGGTGCTTACAGAGTGGCGGCGAGAAGCTGAGCTGGGGCTGGAACTGACATTAGAATGCGAGATGCGAGAAACCTGCTTGCTGCAAACCAAAGGGATGATGTCAGAGTGAAAGCCGAGCGGATCTGCGCCGACTACCTGCTTTTACTCTGACAGGCTCCATTTGATATGATGCCAGCAGGTTTCTCCCATCTCGCATCCTACTGTCAGTATCAGCTCAGCTTCTCGCCGCTACTATGTAAGTGATCTAAGACGTTAGTACCTGTCATTGCAGAAATGGCTGCATCCTGAGGCCAAATGAAAACAATGTAAAAAGGCCGCCATGTTCATATTGCATAAGAATTTGAACCAACTTTTCGATCTTTATGTGCAATATTATGGCCCATGTTGCACACAAACCATAAGAGGACAAGTAAGCAAGTTTTATCCCATAAGAAAAACAGATATAATCGAGTTTTAAATGCCATTTTTGCCATTTTTGATTTTACCGTCCTATCTATAAGGTGCTACACGCCGATTTCAAAATGCCACGTGCGTCGAAGAGTTATATTACAGATTAGCAGAAGTCAAATCATTTTGAAACAATCCGTAGAACGAAATTTTATAATTGGATGCAGAGCTGCATTAAATAAAAATTGTTTTTGTTTGTTAGTTTACTTATGGCTATCAAAATGAATGAAGCTGTTTAATTTGCCCACAACTTTTTAGTTATTTTATTAAGAGGAAAAGAAAAGAATATATAATCACAATTTGTACCCTCTTCTAGTTATATCTTCTCACAAAGAACACAATAAGCAAGTGGAACTTATATTTTTATTGCTTTCGAAAGAGTCCAAACTAAGATTAATTAAAAGATTGTAAATAAACCATGCCATACAACCTAAGTAACATTTTAAAATAAGACGGCAAACAACCTTCCACAAATATTCTTATTTTCATCGTTATTTAAATGATATCGAAGCTTGCTTATATTGTTTCACTATTTATAATTTTCCATCAGATTTTGTATTTTGCCAAATATGGATCTTAAATAATTCAAATATTACTTTGTTTGAGCTAAACCGAGGATTCCAAAATTGTTATAGAAATATAAATACATAAGACTATTAAATGGCATAAAAAGTGAATTTTCAATTACTGAAGATGATGCCATAAAGCATCGAAACGTCGGACAAATATTAAAATTCGTTCCATTATTTATCAAAAGACTGACAAAGCCGTTAAAAGAAATCTTATATTTTCAATTAACCTCATTGTATGGTTTTTTAACATTGCTGTATATTGCTGATCAGAATGCATTAGAATGGCCGAGCTTTTTAAACACGGTAATGAGCAGCTGCACGAAATACTTCACCGTACTCTTTTGAAGGTATGGGAAGAAGAAGAACTACCTGCTGACTGACTAGAGGGCCTCATTTGTTCCTTTATACAAAAAGAAACACAGACTGGAGTGCGCCAATTTTCGAGGAATATCGCTCCTCAATTCGGCGTACAAAATTGTGTGACGTATTCTGTTCAACAGATTGAGGCCGTTGGAGGAGTCTTTCGTCGGCAAATACCAAGGTGCTTTTCGTGAAGGCCGATCAACAACGGATCCAATGTTTACCCTGCGACAGATCCTAGATAAATTCCGGGAATACAACTTGCAGACACACCATCTGTTTATTGACTTCAAAGCGGCGTACGATTCAGTGAAAAGAATCGAATTATGGCACATAATGGTAGAATATGGTTTTCCGACGAAACTGATTAGGCTGATTCGTGCAACGCTGGATGAATCGAAATCAAGTGTTCGGGTTGCGGATGAGATTTCCACGTCCTTCGTAACCTTAGACGGATTGAAGCAGGGTGAAGCGCTGTCAAACTTGCTGTTCAACATTGCTCTTGAAGGTGCCATCAGGAGAGCAAGCGTGCAAAGGAACGGTACCATCGTCACTCGGTCGCATATGCTCCAAGGATTTGCGGACGATATTGATACCTTGGAATCGACCTCCGAGCCGTAGAAGAGGCATTCGTGCCTTTTAAAAGGGAGACTGCAAGAGTTGGTCTCACAATCAACACCAGCAAGACAAAGTACATGATAGCTGGAAGAATACGTGGGTCCAATAGTGATGTTGGTGGTGAAGTGGTGTTAGGTGGTAATAAATTTAAGGTAGTGGATGATTTTGTGTACCTTGAAACTCTAGTGACATGTGATAATGATGTTACCCGCGAGGTGAAAAGACGTCGTGCAGCTGCAAATAGGGCTTTTTACGGACTTCGTAACCAGCTGAAGTCCCGTAGTTTGCATACGAAGACAAAATTCGCGTTGTACAAGACATTGATAGTTCCAGTTGCCTTGTACGGACATGAAACGTGGACGTTAAAGGAAGTTGATCGTAGAGCGTTCGGTGTCTTTGAACGTAAGGTGCTGTGAACAATACTCGGCGGTATAGAAGAAAATGGCATCTGGCGGCGTCGCATGAATCACGAGTTATACCAAGTATATAAAGGAGTGGATATTGTCAAGCTAATAAAAAACGGCAGGCTGCGGTGGGCTGGTCATGTGGCACGAATGCCAGAAGAACGACAGGCGAAGATAATATTCAGTAAAGAACCGGGAAGAGGCCGACGACTCCATGGCAGGCCGCCTACATGATGGCTGTTTGCAGTGGAAGAGGACCTAAAAGCACTCAATGTCCAGGGTGACTGGAAGAAATTGGCCCAGGACCGGGTCCAGTGGAGGAGAATTCTTCACTCGGCGTAGATTCAACGAAGCGAATTGTTGCCCATCAAGTATCAAGTAAGTAAGTAAGTAAGTACGCCTTAGAGCTTACGGCTATGAGTGAATGAGGCGAATTAGCAGATATTTTGAGTAGGTAACTTTTCTTCGAGACGACACTAGGAATCTTTTAACGACACGGTTCGCGGCGGAAGGTTTGTGAATCGAATCTTAACACATGGGAAAATTTAACTCGTTTCAGAGCAATAACGAGATATGATGTGTTCTGTTCAATTGGTTTAATTCCACTGTTCATTTGCACATTTGATTAGCGTGGCCGGCGGGTATTTAACAACTTTATTTTAATTAGCCGACAGCAGTTATTTAAACTATGTTCATAACTAACTCGAAACCAAGAGGTACGAAATAGGGTCACAATAGGTTCTAATGCCATAATGGTATTCCTTCCAATTTAACTAATCACTGTCGCATCAAATCAGTTATGTTTCCCGTTTTTAAAAAGGTGATAAGCAAAATGTTACGATCTATCGTGGAATAAATTCATTCTGCGCTGGATCAAAGTTATTTGAGATATTAGTAGGAGACGTGAAGCTTTGTGAGGCCAAAGCATATATCGAAGGACCAACATGGCTTTTTTCAGGCAGATCGACAACTACTAATCTAGCCCCAATTCTCCTCACTGTGTATTAAAAATATTGCAGTTGGATTGCAGGTCGATACTGTATACATGGATACAGATAAAGTGGCTGGACGCTTCGGCTAATTTTATAGGGTGGCTTACATCATGTCTCGTAAATCGTACTCTATCTGTAAAATTAGGAAATAACATGTCATACAGTTTCATCAACTTGTCAACAAGGGAGCAATCTAGGACCGTTGCTTTTTTCGTTGTTCTTCAATGACGTTTGTTATGTTATACCTTCAAGGTATAAACTTTTATACGCCGATAATTTCAAACTATTTCTCATTGTGCGGTCAATAGAAGTTTGCATATTCTCTCACAAATAAATGTCAATGTGCCCCCGAGAAAGCGCACCGAGTACGGTCAGAACGACACTATTAAAGCGATGTGTAATGTTTTTAATAGTGTTTATGATCATTTTAACTTTCTGTATCTTGTGATGTTTTCAAAAATAAACTAAGGAGGTTGATTTAGATTTAAGATTCAATATTTGTAATTTTTGTTCTGTACACTATGTGACTATATTCAATTGTAGTGTGGATCCATTGTAATAAGTTGTGAAAATACAAAAAGATAATATAATTTCTACGCCCATTTCAGGATTGCTTCCGAAGTATATCCTGAAATGGGCTTTGCTCATTCAACTTCATTTCATGTAGGCCAACGTAGATCAGATAAAAAATAAAAATAAATAAATAAAATAACTAAATTATAAACGAATGGACACATTAGTCTATATATACCAGGGCGTTGTGTAGCGTCCGGTCTACAACGAATTTTTACAGATTCGATTTTGATTAACAGAGTTCTCCATTATTTTTTTATTAAACAAGCCCTAGAAAATATTGGAATTTAGCGGTTCAGTAAGTTGACTCAGGGAAATTCAAAAATTTTCTTTTAACAAAAATGCAATAACTTTTACATTTTTCATCCGATTCCAACTAAAAATTGCTTATTTTTATTAGTTATTGACAGGCTTTAAGTTTCCCTGAACAAAAATGGGATTGCTCCATCTTGACAAAAATATTGACCAAGCGTTCATTTTTTCTTTAAAATTAGAGAAAAAGATGGGTGGGTAACGTCTGTGACATAAACGGGGTGTTGTGACTACACTTCGGACTGGTATTTAACCCATTCATGCCCATGTTGATTGTGGACAACAACGTTTTTAAGCAGCTATAATTTTTGATTGAGGCAAGATTTGCTCACAAAAACAAGTAAGGCTAATAAATGTGACTGTTGGCTTCCATTTGAGTGTGAACAGTAACAAGGATCAGCTCTAGAACTGAAGTTATTGCAATTAGTCTGATTGAACTCCGATGGAGCAGTGCTGCCAGGGACAGTTTACGTTGACGATGGAAAATGAATTTTTCATATAACTTTGTTAAGTTGCAATATTAGTGAAAACTGATAAAACTTATTGATTTAGTATAATTTTGGCTACGTTTTCCACGCAGTTGGACTATTGTAAATATTCTAGGAGAATTGTAGTGAGCATTGGAAGGTAAAAATTGAGCCGCTTCTGGCACTGCCATGGAAGGACCTACCTTTATGAAAAAAAGTTTTTCGAGTTTCTTGACCTCACCGTTCTCAAGAAAAACAGTTTTAAAACCCTACATGCACTAGAAAAAAGTTGGGCATGAAAGGGTTAAAATCCAATGATCTTCACATTTCCGCATTCCAACACCCCGACATAGCGAGCGTATGTGTGGTGTAGCCAGCACGAATGTAACACACGAATGATGCCGCACTCGCATAAGACCCCCGGTTTTGAACACGGTTCAGTTTACGTTCGAAATCAAATGGGCTGGCCATCGAATGAAATAAGTATACTTCCATCCTGAAAGAGGTGGTGCTTCGAACGAAAACTATTCAAGATTTGCGGCTCAGCGCATATAATTAGCGGGAACCGATCAAAAATAAGCTTCAGCTCGATGATTCAATATAGATTTGTGTATGTGTGTGTGTTGTGTATGCTAATTTCGAACGTTCGGAAATAAAACTAATAGTTTGTAAAGGAAAAGGTGCTCAAATTTAATTCTTGATGGATGGTTTGATAGCGCTGATAAGGGTTGATTTGTTTTCCATAAAAATGTTATCTCATTATTACAGTCAGTCCACCGAGCCTACTGAATCTTAAAAATTACCTTTCCTCCCGATGTCGCAACGTAGCCTCCGGCCATGGAAGGTAAACTAATAGAAACCGACTAAAATCACAATTCTTTCTGTTCAAGATTTATGGCTCGGTGCATAAAATCAGCAGTAATCAATATCACGAATTGGATTCGGTCGGGTGTTTTCAAATCCGGTTTTACGTTGCACAAGCTACTCTCTAACAATCAGAACTAAAAAAAATTGTAGTAGGTAACGACACAAACCGATTCAGCTCCCAGTTGTGTGCAGCTTACAATTATTCCCTTTTCGGTATTGTACAGCACTTACAGGGGACGCCCTGTACGGAAATTTTGCACCATTCCCGAGTAGTTTTCGAATTATTTTTCAAAACCGTTTTTCGTTATTAATGCATGTCATACATACACTAAAATTTAATGCAATTTCCCCAGAACTTACGTATTACGACAAAGGTCGCAAATGTCCCGTTAGATTCCTGAGATATTTCACAATAGAAAAAAAAAAAAGCAAAATATGCATGATTTGCAGCACAGAGCAGAATAGTTATTAGGAATAGTGGATTTGACAAAATGTCCCAAAATTCTAACTTCCCGCATTTTTGAGAAACGAAAGTATTTCTCGTGAAATGCTAAGAATATTTCCATCAGAAAATGTAAAAGCTGTAATTTTCCTAGTGCTAAATTTTTATTTATATTCTTTTTTCTTGAATTTGATTATAATCCTATTGATAGCTTATCTGTAGTCTTTATTTATTTTCTTTCCTTTATTTATATAGTTTGATATAGCTTAACTAATTACAAAGAAAGCTAATTTGTTTGTAAGTAATCAGGAATAAAAACATAGGATAGTTATAGAATATAGTGAAAATAATAATATTGGAATATTTATAGTCTTAGATACAGTCCATGTATGTCAGATTGCGCAAGATATGACGAACAAGAAAATGAGGTGGTTTTCTTCGGGCTCGTACGGAAGCTACTATTCGGGACCTGGCTTCACGATATTTAGTGCAAGACCAAACAACATGTTCAATGTCTTGGTAACCCTACGAAGTTGGATTGGTCAAAATCCACCGTCTTACTACAGTGTGCGACAAAAAAGTGGTGTTCTGAGCCAGCCAGTAGGATTCAAAATTAGGAAAAATTAAAAATCAAAATCAAGTCAGTTGTTACTCATGATGAAAACTTGAGTGTTGAATTGAATGTCGTTACTAGATTTTGTGTAAAAGATCTCGTTCTCAAATTATGCAGTTTTCACCTCAAGAAAACTGAAATAAATATTCAAAAAATTTCAATTTTTTCACAGGCTAGATCACGCAATTTCAAAACCGTTAACTTTGGGGGTTTAGTATCTTCGAAAAAGTTTCAACTCATCATAAAATTATTTAGACTTAGTGTCTTTAGTTAAGCTATGATTTTTTGAATAAACAGATAGCTTTACTCTGAGTTATGTTATCTATTGGTTGAAAATGTACTTAAATAATTTTCTTTAAATTGTTTTTTGTGCATTTTTTGAGGCTCCACCATAATTAGATAACAAATCGGGATGAAAACAACTCTCCTTTACAGGCTAAAGGTAACAAAAAACGCTTACAGATGAAGGGTTGCAGTAGTCAACCCTTGATCTGTAAACGTTTTAATTTAAAAAATATAGTCATGATTTTTCATGTTAGTCGGGATTGGTGTTAGTGCTGCACGAAAACTCGCGGCAACGGCAATCAGCGGAGTATCGTAAAATATCTTTGATCTGCTTATCCCTGCTGGAGTCCAACTAATAAAGTTTGTTTTTTCGGAAAATAGTGCGAAACACAGAAGAAGATGAAATGCAAATAGGCGAATTGATAGGAAGAAAAGCAAAACATGTCGCTCCGAAATGATCATTACAAAACGGTAGTTATGTTCTGTAGCCGCTTGGAAGTCTTGTCTGTGCGTATCCAATTCTATTATTTGAATAAACGTTAACGAGATCCATCTAATCTAAAATGTAACTTCATGCGGTGCATAGTAAGGGGTATTGTGACTTATCTTGATTTGTTTACATGGCATGTTCCACAACTGTTTGATACAGTTATTCGATCGATTGAAATTACTTTTGTACTCAATAAAAATAAGTCTCGTTGATATGGTCGTTTGGCGACCATATTACGAGAGAAACTAGAACTTGATAACTCATGCTGAGTACCCAAAATGTATGTAAAATAATGTTCGATAGTGTTGAGCGTGAGATATCAATAAATTTCTCAAAACAATGATCAGCTGCGAGTTAACCTTAACAAGCTAACTGATTACGTTACAACTTCTATGATCATGTAATGTTTTCACCGGTTCAATTTAAATGGGAGTTGATTAATTTTACATCAATGTATCATTTGTTGGTTCCCACCAAAAAAGACCAGGCCCACGAGCTCCACTGTTCTAAGCAATTTTCATTCTTTAAGCTGATTTTCAGAGCCCTTCCACATGCATTCAATTCCAGACTGATTAAATCTAATTTGTTCTAGCAGTTTGTTTTCACTTTACCCTCAATTTTTTCACAACCTATAACCAACCGACAACGAGCTCTTCTCTGTCGGCTTTCGGTACGGTGATACTACAGCTAGCATGAAAAGGGGCCGAAAATTGATTCGCGCCCCCATAGGTGCGTTCTTTTCTCATCTTAGCTTCGCGGTAAATTAGTTAATCATTCGTCAGCCGTTAGATTAGTTTGCATAACAGGCAATCCAATCCAATCCGGTACCTATAAAACAAGTAGCCAAAGTATGTCCAAGTTTCAGTTCCATACAGAATTCGTGATAACTAACTGCCCCTGGCTTAGGAATGATGTGCGATCGATGTAAACGAGTGTTTGTTCCTTTGGTGGATTATTACGCACTGCTGGGCTTTTTCGTGATCGCAGTTGATTCGAGTACCTACTACTTACCGGCTACTGAACAAATCACCACAAACAGCAGAAGTGACCACAGAAACTTTGTACCAGTGAGAGAATTAGATTACGATGAAATGGGGAACAACATCGATTCAATTTTACCATCGGATCACTATCTGTATCCAACCGAGGTCACCGATGAAGTGACGAAAAAGCGAAAATTGTACAACAAGTACAATTATGCTACTGATTATTATGTTCAAAATGAGTGAGTATTGTGCGCGAAATTTTTTTATTCAAGTGCTGATTTTGTTTTCTTCGTCGCAGCTATGACGAACTTCCTATGATGCCCGTTCCCAAAACCAGTGGATCGAGTAAAGCAGTTCAAAAGTGTAAACCTGAACCTAGAAGCGGTATTCATTACGCACTGGTGACCGATCAGAAGTATTCAATGATTGTCAGTTCTCTGAAAATTATTCTTCTAACTTTGTTGCTGATAGCTGTTCCGGCCTTTATAATCCACTTCATTTTAATACCCCTTAAAGTGCTGATAGGGATGAAAATGATCGGTGCAGCAAACCTGGCTACTTTGCTTGCTT
>NC_080672.1:403983857-404004536 GCF_030247195.1 Topomyia yanbarensis | reverse complement strand
TGTTGTGACATATGGGGACGGGGGAAAAAAGCTAGAATGTCACGTAACATGTTTTACTGGAGAAAACATTTTTAATTTCTTACGTAATAGGGGAGGAAGATAAAGCGATTTGGGACAATTTGTTACATGGGGGAAGGTCAATTTTGGGCAATTTTTACGTCACGTAATTTATGAATGGTCTCTCGCGGTGCCTCTATTGTACTAAGGTAGGCAGCTCAATTTAAAAGTAGACATTATAAAAACTGCGTTTATGTCTATAGGCTTTTTTCCCAAGTTCTACTTTCAAATGCTGGCAATCAAACGTTAGTCACATCAACTACGAAAGTCAGCACTGAAACTGTTTAAGCTTTTCGGATTTTCATAAAAGTTAAAAACATGGTTTTCATCAACCGGGTGTTCTAAATCTTGATCGGATATACTTTAGACTTCCTGATTGCACGATCTTGAGTCGCCAGTCCTTAGTCTGCTTGTTGTTCGCCATAAAGGGCGAACACGAAGTTATTGCGACACATTCAACAGGGCATAACTTTTTTACCATTGGGTAAAAATAAACCAAATTTTGCACACTTTCTCATTGATGTGTATTGTTTACATGCTGTCAAACTCGAAGTCGTGTTTTTCGATTCAACGAAAATGGAGGTGAACCAACGCGAGTCGAGAGAACATTCTTTCCAAACACCTGGAATTTCCTGACCTGTCGCACAGGCAGTTGGGAAAACTGTTGAACATTCAACCGTCTCCAGAGTGTTGAAGCGGTTCCAGGAGTGGTTGACGTTGGACCACAGCAAAGGAGCTGGAAGAAACCCGGGACCGGAGAACAAAAAGACGGAGGGAAAGGTGAAGCGGATGATTAAAGCAAATCCCAACGTCTCAAACCGTGATTTGACTAAAAAGATCGGCATGTCGCAGAGCTACGTCCAGAATGCAAAGAAGAGAGCTGGACTACATACATACAAGGTGCATAACTTCCCAAACCGCGATGAGCGGCAACAATCGACGGCTAAAACTCGGGCACGGAAGTTCTACGAGAAGATGCTGACAAAATATGGCTGCAGTGTGATAGACGACGAAACGTATATAAAAGCCGATTTTAAGCAAATTCCGGGGTTGGAGTTTTTCACCGGCAAGAGCAAAATCTATGTGGACGACAAATTCTATGTGGAGAAGAAGAAAATGTCGAAGTTCGCCTCCAAATATCTCATTTGGCAGGCCATCTGCTCTTGCGGACTGAGGAGTGAGCCTTTCGTGATAAAGGGCACAGTAAATGGCGAGATCTACAAATCTGAGTGCCTCGAGAAGTGCCTTTTGCTGTTCTTGCAGCAGCACGACGAAGCTCCGCTATTTTGGCCAGATTTGGCATCATGCCACTATTCTAAAAGTGTCCTGGAGTGGTTTGAGACCAATTCTGTCCATTTTGTTCCAAAGGACATGAATCCGCCAAACTGTCCGGAGCTGCGCCCGGTGGAGCAGTACTGGGCAATGATGAAGCGGGAACTTCGGAAGAGCAAGAAGACAGTCAAAGATGAGAAGGACATGTTAAGAAACTGAGAAACTGGTACCGGATGACACTGTAAAGACTTTGATGGAGGGCATCAAGCGAAAATGCGTTTAATTTTACACTCCAGGCTCCATCGATTAACTTTTCTTTTGATTTTTGAAGTAAATATATGTATAAAACTACCCTAAAATTTTGGTTTAATTTTAAACATAAGAAAATTGGCATAACATTTTCGGTGTCGCAATAATTTCGTGTTCGCCCTTTATGCGCATCTTCTAAGACTGAAGACAGACAGCAACTGCGTGTCTGCCTGAAGCCAACGTCCTCTTTCAGGTTCCGCATTCAACGTGTTCATGGTTCATGTGTCTGCGCCATTCTACAATGTACTTACGAGTATTGAGTACTCTTTCTACTGGGAATACTGAGAACTCTTTCATCCAAACATACCGATCAGTGGAAACTTTATCTTCCTAAACAACTACGCTCCATGGTTCTACAGAATAACAGGGAGGATCGGCGATTGTTCCGACGCCTATTATTCCGAACTACTGTAGCCCACAAGCGCTCCGACGCAGTTGCGCTACCAGTCAGCAACCAGCTTAGTCGTCCCGGTACTATGTTTGTCGATCATGAGGGGGTCTTCGGACATACCTTCTCAGATGAGTATTTTGCTTTAAATGACAATTCACTTTCTGAAATGGTCTTGGTTTTTCCACTCCTGAAAAGCGCTACGATTACTAATATACAATTTCTTTCCTTCGACTAAATCAAGTAAGCACCAATGCCATCCACCATTCTCCGTTTTCTTGTTCACGGGAAGAGGAATATTACGAGTAGGTTAATAAGGTATCCGATTAAAAATTGTGCTGAAACTCGCGTGCAATTCAACATGTTAAGAGTCTCTGGGCGTCCGGCTACCAGTACACTCATTAGGTGCCAACAAATACGTTTTTGGAATATCATTACGGTGAATAGCGTCAAAATGTCAATATGCTCAATTCAAGCATTATTCTTAGAGAAGGTAAACAAATAATCTCGAGCAAAAATAATAAAAAGTAGTAAACAAATTGAGGCTACCATTGAAAAGGTATTGATTGTTTCGCGACGAGAAACTGAAATAATTTTGAGTGGCCAAAAATAAGCATTAACTGTAAGTGAAAACCTTACTTTGCATAATGGACGTATTGGAAATTTCACGCGACGGTGTTTCTAACTACTAGAAAGAGAAACAAACAAGTTTATTACGGATAGATAAGAAGAATGTTAACCTTTCGGCAGTCGCGCTAGTGCACTGAGTGCACGCTGCTCTGTAAATCTAGCGAAATCGTCTTAGGGCACCAGCGGCTGCTCGTTCAGTGGGCCATAAGCGCGACTTCCGGAGGGTTAAGAAGTAATTTTCTTATTTATTACACAACAGAAAGCTTAAAATAAGTACGAAATGAAGATGTGTGTTTTTGTCATTTCTTACGAAACTCGGTGGATCAATTCTTGGCTTCTGGCGTTGGATGCCACACGACTTCTAGACAGGATTTGTCCGGGGTAAGATAATCATGATATCAATCTCCTAGTGGACACCAGCCCCATTTACGATTTTCGGATATCCAATAAATGACAAATAATTATCCAAGTATTTATTGTATTGTGGAAAAATGATATCAAAATAGAGTTGTTTGAAGAAAAGCCGAGCAACGGTTTCGGGAGAGCAATAACTGCCGGGAAATTCTCCGTCGGAGTAGGTTAGATTCACCGCCCACGACTGGTCGAGTAGACTGCGACACACAGTGCGACCAATCCAAAAAAGGTGGGACAAAACCCATTCGAGGTTTCGATGGCACTTTGGAGCCAGGAATTATAATTGTTCACAATATTATTCTGCAACTTTGTAAATAAAAACTTTTTTGATTAGACCAAAGTAGAGTACCCGAGCAAAAAAATCCACATTATGTTTTGAATAACTTTTCTATACTCATAGGCACTTTATGGCAGCCAAACTTTAGCTATTTCGATACCCTATTATTTCAAGAATGCATTAAAAATTGCATAGCAAAAGGATGCACTGGGACTCATTGTTTGGGTGACCATTTTTACTGGGTGTTTGGTTCATGGTTAAAAACCTCTCGATGGGTGATTGACTGTCATATTTGGATAAAAAAGTCGTTCTACACATACCATCAAATCTCAACCGTTGCAAGTTATTGAACTTTTTGTGTTAAAAACTTATTTGCCTTAAAATACCTCTAACTCAAAAAGAATACTTTGTAATTGAAATCTTTCATGTCCATTGCGCAGGTGAGAAAATTTTCCATTGAGTGATGCCCTCACGTGTTTCAGCTAATGAGTTTAAGTAACATTTTCAAAGTACTTAAACTCATTAGCTAGTGCTTTCGCATAGGCCTGCTAAGCCAAGACAAGTTTCGACTTCACTGTGTTTCATCAGTATAAACTGAACTTCTGCTCGGACGGGACATCAGTCGTTCGATTGAAACACAAAGTGTGTTTTAGTTTTAACGGATTTGCGTCAAGCCGGCGCTAATCTATTCCGACAAAAAGTTAGTGTCGGTTTCTGATGAGGTGAAGCCGAAACGCAACCGTGTAACTTTTCAAAATAATTTATTTAAAATTTTACAATTTTGATCGATTTTTCGTTCATTTCTCGAAAATCTTAATAGTTAACATCAAAATTTTATTAATTTAGATTGTTAGTCTTGAAATGCTGCATATTTCGCTCTTTGACATGATACACTTATCTTTTCTTGTTTTCATGTGTTTGGGTTATTGAAGTTGAATATTTTTATCTCATTTTCACTAATACTAGCTCTAAATGAAAAAGTATGGCGCTTATTATATTTTTTACTTTCCATTCGAAAGCCAGGAAAATTTTACAGAGAGAAATGTATTAATACCTTTCAGTTAAGTGAATTTAGTATTCTTTTAGAAGTAAATTAGTTCAATGTTAGTGTTATTATTAGTTTTTTCGTTAATTTTTTTAAAATAGTAAATAATAACATTATCATTATTATCATAGAAATAATGCATCTCAGCAGGTTCTACAATTCATTTTTTTGACTGCATTCAATTATCTCTTTCTGTTTCAACTTAAAATCATTTTTATCACATCGTTTCATATGCAAAAACAACGATTTCGAACCCACTACATTTGTGGTGAGGTTATGCTGTGTTAACTATTAAATAGCAGCGAAATGAAAAGAGATATAGACAAAGTGTCAAATAGCTAGTTATAGAGAATGTTAAGGGGCACCAAATGAACAGTAGTAACGATAAATTTTGTTGGATAATAATTAGAATAATTACAAAACTCCCCGAAAAACGCTAATTGTGAGCTTTTTTACTACTTAAAAGTCACTTAGTATACTTAACTAAGAGATATTTGTAAATACTTCAATAGAAAATTTTCTCAGCTTTCCAATGAAAACTTGTAAATAACGATATAACGAAATAACTTTATGTATATTTTTTAGATTTGAGTCTTTTAAGCACTTACAAGTCGATTACACGAAAGTTTAGTAATTAAATTGCAAAGAAATGGGAAGAGATAGGAATATGATTTTGAAGAACAAATTATGAATCGTCCTCAAACCAAACTTTTGGATAGTAGATATTGCTTTAATCATAATTCATTATTTTGAGAAAATTAACAAAAACTCCTCAGAAACACAAACTTTTGGCTACTTTACAACAAAAAGGTAATTAAAACTATCTGAAAGATATGAGAACACCATTCAATAGGAAATTTTTCCCCTTTCGAATGGAATTAAAAGATTTAAAATGCAAAGTATACTTTTTGGGTTAGAGGTATATTAAGACAAAACAGTTTTTTACACAAAATGTTGAATAACTCTGTGTGGAACAATTTTTTCTCCAAATATGACAGTCAATTACCCCTCGAGAGGTTCTTAACCATGAACCAAACACCCTGCATATGACGGTGTATAACAGAAAATGTGTTTATATTATGTATTTTTATTTATTCACACTGTTAGTTACAATATGGAAAGGTTTAAAAATACTGATTTTGGAAAGGTTGAAAATACTAATTTTGATGTTAAATTGCCAAAGAACAACGATTTCGGCTCGAAAAATAAATCTACACTTTGTATACGGTTTTTCAACAAAATTTTTCCAAATAGAATATTTGACGACTTTGCAGAGGACCTCAATCATTTTGACAAAATTGGATTGTTTTTGGTTGGAGGATTCTTCTTCAGTTTGACCAATAAGGTTAGATTCACAAATTCATAATAGTGGAAATACCTATTTGAGGCCTTAGTTAACATTAGAGAACCTAGGTGTCCTTGTCTTCAGCAAAGTTGTAGAATATTAGATTTCGAACATTTTTGTTGAAAATACCATACACATACTGTAGATTTATTGTTGAGCTGAAATCGTTGTTCTTTGACAGTTTAACTTAAAAATTTACATTTAAATAAAAAAAATCGTATTGTAATTGTAACCGTAATTGATCAACTCTATATGCTCAATATACACTTGTAAGTGGATATACAAAATATCATTTCCTTAATTGCTAATAATGTATATAAATTAAAAATAATTTAAACACATTTTATGTTATAAACCGTCATATATCAATGGTCACCTAAACAAAGAGTCCCACTATATCCTGTTCCTATGTAATATTTAATTTATTCTTGGAATAATAGAGTATTGGAATAGTCACAGTTTGGCTGAAAATTGTGCAAACTTAGATGGAAAATAGTTTTAGAAGTCAATACATTGATTTTACAGCCTTGGTTCCTTTAACAAAAAAATGTATTTTAACTATCCCTGCTAGTTAGTACTAATTTAAAAAAACTAATTTTAGGTCGTATTTGTAAGAAAACAGCAATTTCGTCTCAAATTAGGTCTGATGTCTAAGGTGGTGTAGGCGCCAATATTCAAAAAAAACTACAAGGGACAGCCCTATGGGGTTGTACGAATTGCAGACGTAGGACTGCAATACGTGAAATATTTAATTTTTTATTTCATTTGGATTCATAATTAATCAAACATTTCTTTCTACAGTTCACTTCATGAATCAAACCGTCTTGCTCATTAAGTTTTTTTATTTACAATGAGCGATCGAATCCGATTAAAGAAAGTAGACATAAAACTGCGATGGAAAACCGAACTAATATCTGGAACTGCTATTGTAATTTTCCTAAAGTACAAATAAATGTAGCGAATGCAGTGGTCTTAATCATATATCGAAGCAAAACATATACAAGAATCGAAAATAGTTTTATGGATGGACTTAGATGCATTTTTTTGCAGCGATTTTTTGAGTAACAGTGCATCCATTCATAAATAGGCTTGTATTGGTAGAATCAAAGTGGGATAGGTTGAGTGGAAATGAATCTCGTGGAATCAATAAATGGATGAAACGTAAATAATAAACTTTCGTTGCACTTTCTTCTATCCATTCGCGTGAATTTGTTCCTAAGAAAGTTTTCGTCTCCTTAGCCTGTCATGGAGACGACAACGCAAAGAAAAACCGAAAGCGTTCGCTTCGCGCAACGAAAGCTCAGATTTCTATCATACACGCAACACTTGGATATACCTAGACATTCGCTTCAAACAATAAACCCAAGCGAACGGTGTACCGTGCTTGAATCAAAAAGATGTGCCAGTACTTCGTGTCCGTACACGAATGTAAGAAACGCACCAAGCAAAATGAGTCAACGCTGGTGATGATGGGTGGGGCGAAAAAGACAACTAGTACCACGACGCTAGCCTCTGCTACACTGGCTGTGGGAGCATGCAGCGCAGTGCTCTGCTCTGCCTGCTGTGCAAGAGGCAACTGAGCTTGCCCGACCAAATCTGCTCTTTAAATAGTCGATGATGACGTCATTCATAGAAGCGTTGCGCGTTAGGTACATAAATCTGTCGTGCCAGACTAGGGAAGCGCAGCCTTCTGTGTGCAAATGCGTGGTATTTTAACTATGTTGAACATTATTTAAAATTTTAATGCCATGATATCAAAAATCTTTGGGTTTATCTATTGGAATCTATTCTTAGAAGTATTTCTGAGCGATATGCGCAAAAAAATTGAAAATTTACCGTAAGATGGCTGAATTATAAGCGTTTAAAATTGGAATTTTCGTTACATACCATTTTTGTTGAATTTGCAAAGTGCACCCCCATATCGAAAACAAAGACGTAGTCCTACGTCAAAAGTCTTTGAAATTTTTTTTTGCTCGGATACTCTGCTGCTAATCAAAAAAGTTTTTGTTTGCAAAGTTGCATAATAATATTGTGAATATATTGTACGCAGAAATGCCGGGTATGGGACGGGTAATCGGACGCCACGCTCCACCCGAACTTGCCAAATCGAACACGACACCCTGCCGATTGACACGATAGACATATAGCGAAAACCAAAGAAGAATCGGTATTAGGAGAAATTCTTGCGTCGGTGTAAGCTAGATTCACCGCCTGGGTCTAGACTGAGTTGACCGCAACGAGACACCACAAGTTGCCGGGGAACCAACGAAGCGGACGCCCTACTCCGCCGGAATCGCCGAACTGACCTCGGCACTTGGCTGGTTGGCTCGGTTTCGGGAGAACATCTCTCGCCGAGGAACTTTCCGTCGCAGTAGGCTAGGTCCATCGTCGGGGACTAGACCGAGTAGTTTGCGAACAAGTCGGGAGTTCAACGAAGAAGTGGCACTAAATGGGAAAAGTACATTAGACAGCGAGAAGTTTACCGCTCAGATTGTCCTTGTTGGGGAAGATCACTAATTCTTGACCCACAGCTAGCTTTCCGACAGAAACTGCCAGTCTGTGTATGGTCGAAAACTGGTAGTGTGTCGAGGTGGGTTGAAACAGTTTTTTGTTTTTATTAGATAAAAGAAAAACTGTCGTTCGATAATTGCTTATTTTTAAAATTCTGACTTCTGTTTATGATTCATCAAATAAACTCAGAATAAATGGTAAAAATCAATAACAAATCATCAATATATTGACGAGCTAAATCGAATGGTATATGACTTTTTTTAAGGCGTTATATGTTGAGATGCGTGATAAAGGGGGAAGTTTGAATTTTTATAAAGGCATGTAACCATATTTTTATTTTATACTCGTTATACGTCTAGCGTAGTACAATGTATATTAATGGCTGTCGAGGGTAAATTTCCGCAAAACGTGATTTTTTTGCCGTGACAACGATTCCAGTCCAGCAGCTCAACTGAAAGCATAGAATTAAAACAATTTTATTAGTATAGGGACTTGAGTGCCCTTGAACTATTAAAGATTTTTTGTGGTCGATTTTTTTCCAAAGATCCATTATTTTTAACTGAACAAAATTATTACAAAAACATAACATTGATATGAAAATTTAGATGAAAAAAATGAAATCGTTAAATTGCGAACAATTAAAAAAAATGAATTCAGTTGAAACTTTTTCGCAATCGTAGTCACCGCAAAGACGCTATAATTTTGCTTCTACTTCTTGAATATTTATAAAAATTTGAAAAAAATTGTAAAGAATTTAATTTGTAAAGAATCCATACTTTAAGATTGAAAAAAAAATAAGAATTCGATTTCTTGACCGACCACAACATATATAACCCCTTAAATAACTTCACCTCAGATTTTTAGGAACCTCAAACACCGGGTGGTTTCCATTTTTATTCAGCTTCCAATTTTTTGGTTTCATGGGCCGGAATCCCCGGGCCTTTCGGCTGGCTCCGTTTTTGATTAAAACATATGATGAATCTGTACATTTTTTCTACCCAAGGTGTAGCCAAATTCTGATGATTAATTGTAGATTTTGTTTTTTGATCAGTCAAGTGTTGAATAGCCAATACCTTATGCTAACCTAGAAAGATATTCGATATCCAATCCCAGTCAACGATTTTGATTTTTTAGACGTTATTCTCTATTGTTTTATTTACATACACATCTGATAGTTCTCATTTGTCATAATAACGAGCATTTGAAACCTTCAATAAAAAGTTCGCCAGTTATTATTGATATTTGCATACATATAGTGTCCATTTTTTCTACTGTGTCCATAATAGCGTACTTTCTCCCACGTACTACTGAATTTTCCCTAATCATCGACCACGTGTCTCTTTCTTCACGGCGAACGCTGAACAAAGGCCAACTAAACCTAGAAGATTATTGAAATTAATAAAGGTAGGTAATTGAATATTTGCTCGGTTCAGCGAAACACCCAGGTTGATTCCTCGCTTCTCACATTCCACTTCAAATATAGTCCTAATAGAAGTTTAATTAATTTTTCAAATATTTCGTTATCTGAGTATTTGCCCACCCCGCCGAGCCGTTTTATGTTTATTCAAATGAAGTCAATTAAGTTTTTTTAATTAAATTTTGGCAAATCTTTCCAACCCGGCAGATAACCCTGCAAAGGAATGTCGGATCAGGAATCAGCGACTATAGCAGCTATTCTTCCCCGTTAGTAGGAGGTATTTATTTTCACTTTTCGCCAATACTGCTGCTTGAAAATGGGACTATACTATAGTGTCTAGATTTTTAGGAGGGAAAGTCGAAGCCCGTCTTGCCTATCAGGTAGAAAATCTGCGTAACCGATTATACTCCTGGAAAAGACATTTTTATTATCGAATGGTTTCCCTCGTAGTCGGACACGAGAGATGGGAGACTGTTTATTTGACTTTCAGCTTCTTTAGATTATGCTGCTGACAGTAATCCTGATACCACTTCTCGTACCAGAGAGCCGAGTTGGATACTGCCTTCTCCTCGCCGTAGATAGGTTCATAATCCAGATAGATAGACGCTCGAATCCGATTGTACAGCAGAATCGATGACATGTACGAGAGCAGCCCACACGGAGGAAAGCTCAGTTTAATTTTCACAATCGGATTAAGCGCTTTAATCAGCAGCTCCAGCAGGAAGGCCAGGAAGAAGGACAGAAACAGTGGAACCTGATACCAGGACGGCCGGAGCTTGAGTGTTTCATTAGCCCGGGATAAACGCTGACAGAAGCGGGTGGTATCCTCGATGCCGGACTCGTCCGTAACGAACACCGGGTAGCCAGCGATGTCCTTCGGTTGGCTGGCCAGTGCTTCCTTGGCCCGGTAGTGCGCCCAGGCCGCATTGCCTGCATACACTAGCTGCTGCTTACCTCCGGGCCCGGCAATCTTTGGAATTTCTCCACCGAAACGCATCGCTATCCGGATCACGGTCGGCACGAATCGCTGGTCACCCTCACCGAACAGCACCGGTGGTCGAATGGCAATCGTTTTCAGCTTTGCTGTAATTGAAATATACGGGTTATCGACGATAATGTTCTGCGAAATGAAAGCGTATAAGTTTTCGCACAAAATGCTACGCGGTGGCATTTTGCGCTTGTTTGGACAGTTATGTGGTCGAAACAGGTAAATTGGGGGATCCCCATTTGTGCCAGATGGAAATTAGTGAATCGCATTAATTCTATAGCCTTCGGGTATCGCTTAAGGCGTCCGTGGTTTTAGCAAGTTGTATATGAGAGTGAAATTCTAAATGGACGAAACACAATTATCAAACCTTATCCAACGATTTAGGGGAAGCAAATTTAAGTCAATGCTCTATTGGATCGCTAGCATCTATAACGCTAACACACTGCAATCTTACCTCCATTCGCCAGCAACGTATCGTTAGCCTCTAGCACTAAATTCTCCGCCTTCAATTTGGACGGTGCGTAACCGGGAATCTGAAACTCACTCTCCTTGCTGGGAACTTTCGTCTTCGGTTCGGTCTGGTTGCAGACAATCGTGAAATTTGCTCTGCCCAGGTACGGCGTCATGTGAATCAGGCAATCGCTGGTGAACACCAGCCGCGGGATGTTGTACTTTCGGCACAAATCGATCACCACCTGCGTTCCGTCGACGTTGACCCGCTGCAGCTCCTTGTAGTTGGGCGGGAAGTCAAAGTTGATGTAGGCTGCCATGTGAAACACACAATCGACACCCTCGAAGGCGGCCTCAATCTGGCTCGGTTGGCAAATGTCACCCTCGTACGAAACGACCCGGTGGGTGTCAATGTGGCCTGTGTGATTGAAGGGATTTATTTTTACTACGAATCGAAAGGTTTTTGTTATATGTCGCTTACCTAAGAAATTTTCGTATGGTTTCAAATCGACGACACGAATTTCGCATACTTTGGAATCACGCTCTTGCAGAATTTTGATCAAATGTTGACCGAGAAAACCAGCTCCTCCTGAAAAAAAATAAAGCATACCAATTGTCATTAAAGATTGAAACTGTGAGGTAGGACATCAAAATTTGAATAAGCTCTGAATTTTTTCTCGTTAGACCTAACATTTCTTTTCTCTTTTTCAAAATTTTCTCTATGAGTTAGACAAATCACGTAGATGTGAAAACAGGAAATTTCCGACTTCTAAAAAATGCTAATATAACGTCTACTAAACTGAAAAACTCCACCTTCAATGTTGGAGGCTACACGACTTCACGAATATTTTCTTTAGAATCTTTTTTTATTGGGCTGACCTGGGAAATATGTCCGAGTATCTTACGGTTTTCTTACAGACGCACACGCTGATACTCCCCGTTTCCCAACACTTTTACGTAACACGAACGTTTAAGAATGACGATTATGAAATGTTTTTAGTTTGGAAAAAATCATGAAAAAGTGCGTGGAACAAAAATAATTCCACGAACAATGCTCCAAATTTTGTGATATATCTCATGTAAAAAATTCATTACCATGTTGTATGAAATTTTAAATGATTAGGGATATCAGCTAACTGTTTTACGAGCACGAATGGTCAAACGTGACCATTTGTACTAGGAATCATGAACTAGTTTACGAATACATGATTAATATTTTATGATTTCATGAACTATTTCACGAGCAGGAGAGGTAAGTCGTGACTATTATACTAGGTAGCATGAACCAGTTCACGAGTACATGAATAATACTGCAAGATTTTATGAACTATTTCATGAGCAAGGATGTTGGATCGTGACTAATATATCAAGAATCAGCTCACGAGGATTGAATGGACTCGTAAATAAAATTCCGTGTTCTTTGAAATGTTTTTTGTGCACTAATGTACCTTTGCTTTTATGAATAATGTTCATAAAGTTGTAAACTAGCTCATGTATAGAAAATCGATTTGAAAATTACATGGCGGAAACTGTTACTGAAGTTCGCAAAACAAAAAAAAAAATATTTCCAATAATAAAAACGTTATGCGGGCGTCACTGAAGGGAAATTGAACATAATTATAAACCACATGACTTTGTTCATGATCCTGTTTTCGAAACGAAGAAACGTGATTGTTCCTGAATTCATGGCATTTTATTCGCGATTTTCGCAATGATTTTTTTCCATGTACACTGCAAGCGTATGAGAAATAACAACACCGATTCTTGTTTTGGTTTTCAGTTCATTTCAACAGAAAAACTTGAAAAAAGTTTTCTTTTAATTTTGTGAGATTCTCAAACAAAATTATTTTTGATTTTGATTCAAGATGCATATCATACCGAAAGACAACAAGGTAGAAACAAAGGACTTAATTACAACAATCTGGGCACAAACGGATAAACCTGAAAACATTGTCTCAGCTTGATACAACATCTTTGAAATCCACGCAATGACTCTCAGAGCGTGTAGACGTGTTTTTCAGTCCGTGTAGTGTAGCGTAGTAAAAAAAAAAGCTATCCAATCAGCTTCTAAGGTTATCCTGAGCCTTCTCCGCCTCTTCGAGGTTTCGGATAGTTTTTCTTTGCTTTGCGTTTACGCATTAGTGGCTGTTTGTCTCATCTTATCAGTTTGCTTGGATATCGTTATAAAGAAAAGATAAATGTCGCTATTATATAACGTTCCTCTTTCTTGGTTCTCCTACTAACGTGCACTGGGCAATAGGGTCGTGCAAAACTGAATTCCCCTGACAATAACTCGCCTCAAGGTGAGATGGGTTTCGAAACAACTCCCCAGCTCAAGGTATATCCATACTCGGCCACCCGGCCTTACGAGATCTTCTTCCGGGCCAAAGACAAAAAGTGCTTGAATTTACTGGATATTTCTCGAGTTCAGAAATATCGGCCGTGACAGAAATATTGAAAATTCGCCCTGATAAAATTCGGGTGATGGTAAATAGTTTGAATCAGGCAAATGATATTGCTGGCTACGGATCCTTTACGAAGGAGTACTGAGTATATGTACCAGCGAATCAGGTTGAAATAGAGACCGTCGTATCCGATTCGAGTTTGAATTGCGGGGATCTACTGACACATGGTGTTGGCTGTTTTAGTGACTTCGACATGCTTGAGCCAGTCAAGATACAAAAGTATGCATTCAGCATCAGTAGCAACTGACGGAAAGATATCTCAACTCAGACTCTTATCGGGTGACCTTTGTCGGCTCCGCCCTACCTAACTACCATTTCTTTGACAAGGTTCGTCAACCTGTGCGCCTGTTTTGCTATGGGTTATGAACTGTACTGATTGCAAACAACTGGGACACACAACCACCAACTGTAGCAATAAGGTTCGCTGTGAGAAATGCTTTGTGACTCATGTGGATGATTTTTGTGGGAGGGATGATGAAAATTTTCTTTACTGTGGGAGAAATCCATATAATCTCCCGGCATGTCCCACGTACAGACAGCGCGAGGAGAAACTGAAGCGACGCTCAGGGATCTTTTGTAGAAATGCTAAAGATAGCTAGTCCCTACCAATATCTATATTCACTTGTCTATTAACGAGCGCGACTCGGATGAACCCCAGGAGGGGACATATCCTACTGCTCACAGAAGCAATAGAAAAAGTAGGAACATTTTCGCACCTAAGCCTCGTTGTAAAGGTCAGAAGGCGTCCATTCAAGGCCCTACAAAAATAGCAGTTCGAGGAAGTAGTGGTGCAAAACCGAATCAAGTAGAGGGATTCCATGAGAAACCGGTCGACTGCGAAATATGACCAACGTCGATTCGATTTAAAAAAGTTACAGAAAATTTGTTGTTGTTAGGAAAACTTTTTTTTTTGAAAGCTTCTCCATGATCCAAACACACTGAATATGTTTCTTTTACGTCTTAAAAACGATACATATTAAATTGTTGACATTTTATGATGGGGAAACGCGAATTACTTTTAAAAAGGGCATAGTTACACGATTTAATTGTTTTTGTTGGAGCAAAATTCCAAATATATAGACAACTATCGCATTTTGTAAGTTTTTTGTTAAATGCATTTTGATTTAAAATGATACTTGAAATTATATTCTGTAATAAAATGACAGTTTTGTATGTCAATTGGTATGTAATATTTCCCGAAATAACGAAAAAACCGCTCTTTTCATGGCGACTATTTTCTTCGCATAAGGAATTCAATAGTTTTCACTACGGGCCATGGCGCGAATAATTCTTCGATACTGCTGCTGATGCTGACTGTCAATAGGTTTGCTCCAGTACACGAAAGTTGCTCCGGAGCAAAAAATACTTGCTCTTTTTTACTTTGGTTTGAAGAAGAAGGAAGAGAAGAAGCGAATTCAGGAACGGTTTTATACCTGTTTGCTCCAGAATGCTTCCAGTTTCTCAGTTAAAAGAAAGATGAGATAAACCGATTCACGCGAATATCTCACTACTATCGTTCTCTCGCTCGTTTTCCTGCAATGTGCTTTTCCATTATTTTCTGCTTCTGATACTGGTATAACCAAAACGAATTTCCGTCTCTCTCCCACCATCCATCCAGTTAGAATCGCATCCAGAACAACAGCTAAGCGTGGAACACCATAATTTTTATAAGGAATAATTTCAAGTATTCCTCGCCCAATTCACTTTTTATTCGCAAATTCTGATAAGTATCAGTACGGGATCTTTAGTATTCTAAACCTCTCCGGTTATGTCACAGACGTTACCCACCCATTTTTTTTGATGATCAATTTTGCATCTGTTCTCTAAACGATTCAAGGTTCCGTTCGAAACATTATGTGCTCGTGTGAAGCGAAGGCGATCGTCATCAATGACAGCGCGTCGGATATTCCGCGTGAGTTAAAAATATAATAATTGAAGATGTTGTTGAAGATAATCGAAAAAAACACGATTGGAAAAGAGAAGCAAAAGGAATAAAAAAATGCTCCGAAGCGCACATATAACCGTCGCACAGCCAAGCAACTATGTCAGCCGAAATGCACAACTTCGATACCATACTCTGGCGACGACGAGGACACTGAAGAAGTCATTCGCAAGTACTAAACCTGACGCAGCTGCTGAAAAAACATGTTTTTTCCACATTTCTTTCCGCGGTTTTGTGATTGTTCACACCGGGTGTACCCCAGTAGGGGCCCATATTATTGGCTCGAATCAAAACTTGTCGAAATGTCAATTGACGATAGGTTCATCCGGAGTGTTCATTTGTGTTTACATTTTGCTAGCGTTGCCAATTTTATTTTGTGTCCAGCACCCAATGTGGCTACGCCACATCGCTTTTGCGCGGACTTAAACTAGGGATAGCCCCTATGTTTGAGTAAGCCGGGCAAACGAGTGGATCACAGGTTCGCTTGCGGCGGGTCGGTGGCCACCTCGCCTAGGCCTCGGTTATGCGGCTAAGCCGCATCGAAATGGTACCCCTTAAGCATTCTAACTTGAATCGGTTGTGTCACCGGAGCCGGAATACGAATTAGAACCAGCCAGCATTCCGGCTGAGTTGAACTTGGGAAGTTTAGTAAAATTTAATCTGGAAATAAAATTTTTTTGGCAACGCTCCAGCACCCCGTTGATTTCACCACCTGGGCGCCAGATTGACGATATGAAATGAACTTTGTTTACTTTCGACAAGTTTTGATTCGAGCCAACAACATCCAGCCCCCCAGTAGGCATAAATTCGTTAGGCATACGGACGTTTGGCATACGTACGTTAGACATAAAGAGGTTTGGCATAATGGACGTTAGGCATAATATACGTTAGGCATAATGGACGTTTGGCATAATGGACGATTGGTATAATAGACGTTAGGCATAAATTGTCATGTTGATGTGTCCTTTACGAAAATAACTTTTTGATGGTGACAGAATCGGGTTGTACGAGCGCAAATCTTTGAAATTTTTTGATGTTGTAGAATTACTCTGGAAGCTGATAGAACTCGATCAACATTTTATTATTTACAATAGATTTACCTTAAAAAAGCTTAACTCAAATAAAAGATGTAGAATGAATGCACATCGAATGAACGAATAAGAAAATTGCACATCTCTAAAATGGGTTAATACTCTTGTTTAAATAGGTCTATTTTGTATTAACGTATGAATAACGCACATCAACCCCTTCATGCCCATTACTTTTGTAAACATTTTTAAACTGCTAAAACGTTTGATTTAGGCAGAATTTACTCAAAATAACAAGTAAGACCTAAGTAACTGCGTAACCTAAGTAACTGGTACTATTAGAACTTAGAACTGAAGCTATTTCTATTAGTCTGATATAACTCTGCTGGAGCAGTACTACCAGAGATATTTACAGTTAGCGTTGATAAATAAAATTTTGATATATCTTCATTTTTTTCCATTGAAAACTGATAAAACGTATGAATTTGGACCGGCTTCGACTATCTTTTCCTAGTATATAGAATATTGAAAATTTTCTAGGAGAAATGTAGCGGAAGGTAAATACTTCCAGCACTGCGAAAGAAGCTTCTTTCAAAGCGGGTTTTTCGTGTTTCTTGAACTCTATGAGCACTACAAAAAGTTGGGCATGTAAGAGTTAACTTAGATTAGTTTTTCATGCATGCAAGATGAAATTGCCCAAGAAAAAAATACATAACCCTGAAGAACAGCTTATGAAAGAAAGAATGATGCATTTTATTATTCGTTCAACGAATATACGAATATTGCTAGTTCTATATTGACTGTCTCCTATATTCTTAAGCACAATGATTGTATTTTCGAGGCCATCAGAAATAGAACTACGGAATCTCTTTGATATGAGAGAAAGTTTAATCCTGTACTGTGACGAGTTACCGAAACGAAAAAGGTATCATCACAAACGTAGAATCCGTAGCCTAATGTTGATTCTGTACATGACACTGCCAGTTTCCATAGGATTCAAAACTTAATGTCTGTTCATTATTTTTTTTTAAATATTTGTATGCGACTGTATTAGTAATAAATCCAAGAGGCTTGAAATGTGCTTGTACCAAAACTTTTCACTTAAATAAAGGGATATTTTCTTCATATCCTCTACAGAAAAAATAGAAGAAAAAAACTACACCTGCAAGTGTTAAATATCTCGTATGGTATTTTTCATTTTGGAGCTCTAACTAAAGTTATGCGAAGGTATGGTATAGCGTCCTTTTTTTCAAATCTGAAAAAAAACAAGCGGAATCTCTGTAAAAACGAAAGGCTTGTGATTATTTTTATATTTTTGTGAATTATGCCTATCGTCCATTATGCCTAATGAACATTATGCCAATCATCCATTATGCCTAACGTATATTATGCCAATGGTCTATTATGCCTAGTGTCCATTATGCCTAGCGTCCATTATGCCTATCGTACTCATGCCGCGAAATGCAATTTTTAAGATTTAACCTTTTCAACTCCGCAAGGCTACAAAAATGTAGTATGAATTGATTTTCGAGCGACTATTGTTCTTGAACCAAGGAAAAACTTAGGAGGATGCAAAGGAATCGAGTTAGGAATCAAATAGGCACATTAAACAATAAATTAAATGGGTACCAAAAATAGTAACAAATAATTTACGATTTTCGCACAACAGGTAGTGAAGGGGTGAATAAATTCATGAACTGTCAATTCATGACCGTCCGCTACTTGACCTGCAGAGCCTATATATTGCTAGATACTTGTTCTAAACTGGGCGGATGGAGCTAACAGGGTATATTTTCAATTCTTTCGCTATTTTATAGGTATATAATGAACTATCGTTCCCCAGATTTTAAAATCATCGAAAAAAGTACCTTCGCCTTATTAGAATTAGCTTGAAAAATATTTATCCAGGCATAAAATAATTATCACCAAACGTTGCCAGATGTATAACCTTTCCAACGAGTGCTTGTTTGTCAATATCAGTGCAAAGATACCATAGCAAGAGCTCGCCAAAGAAAACTGACTTTCTTGATCCACTCTACTCTACACATAACTAATTGAATTCAAGGAACAGGAATACATCATCTACTGAAAAATTATTTGATAATATCAATTATTTATCAATTTCCAAAAAGATATGTTGGTTACTTAGACAGACGTATAAACGAGTAATGAAAAATCCGTATGTATACCAACTTAGATATTAATTTATTGTTCCAAAATAAAAAAAGAGTTCTAGACCCTAGGGACGAGCAATTCAAAATTTGTCTCGTTTAAAAGAGGAGCAAATTTTCGGATAGTGAGGACATCAGTGATATTGGATTTGTTTGTGGCAATATTGTTCTACCCCGAGTAAAAATGTTATTCAAATTTAAAATTTGAAATTGGCTACACCTTTCTGTTGTCTTCGGAGGTACTTATTAGCATAACTAGCCCTTGCTTCTGATACTGTATGTGTAAAAATTAGTCTCAGACAATAGAGGAGCATTTGATTAGTGAGTACTTCAGCAACACTGATTTTTTTTTGTTTAAATATTGCTCTAACAGTGCAATAGTGATATGTCACAGTAGATTAAGGAAGAGGCACACCACAATAGGTCTAAATACTGGTCGCAGTGGTTCGCCGCCTATTAAAAATGTCCACTGATTCATCCACCTAAATGTATTTTTGATAACTGTTCATTGGAAAGCAATCATCAAAAGGTATAATCAATATTAAAAAAAATGTTCTAGAACCCCCGATAGAACATTTCAAATTTAGCCTTAGATGAAAGAGGAGAATATCAGCCTTCGATTAGCGATTTTATGTTTGCGAAAATGTTGTTCTACCACAGACATGGGGGACAACACTCCATGTGCTACCGTTTGTATTCACTTAACTGTGCTGTATATATTGACGATCCAATTTATAAAACAAAGTGATGCTGTAAAGTTAGAGGTAGAGCAGATTTTTAATAAATGTAAGTGAAATTTTACTCTACTGTCACCTAATGCGATGTTTTTACCTCTCGGAGTGGGGAGACTGCCGGGAAAACAACGAACGCATAACATAAACGTAATGTTAAGACTTTTAAAGTATTCCATTAAGTTTTTGAGCAATCGCCATAAAATTGTTAACAGTTGCATTAGGCGTGCAAACGTTGACCCCTAACGGTGCACAGTGGCTGGAGACCGGACAAAACCTATGTTTCAAATATTGATATTTTCCATTTTTTCTAGGATTTTTATGTATTGAATGCCATATTCTCCAATAATAAGATTTTTAATAGCAATTTAAACATCGCTGTGTCAGACAATTCTAATGAAATTCATTTTCGAAATCACAGTATCTATCTTCACTTCAAAAACGTGTTGCTCTGTCAATTTTAATCCGATTTGAACACAACTAGTTTCATTTTAAAGGGCATTTAAAGAACTTTGTTGATCATTTCAACATATATATCTAGTCTCAGTTATATCTAATCAGTAAAATAAGATTTATCATATAAATGGTATTATGCTTATAAGAAAGGTTCGATAACACTGTATGGGAAAATTTATTTAATCTTTTATAACTTTTGACATTAAAAATGAGCTCAGCACCCCAAAATTACCTTAATATATAATATTCAGCCGGATTGGCCAATATTTTTGGTTTTGTTCGACTTTTGTTCGAAGACCGGCCACTGTGCGGTGGAATGTGTCAAAAAAGTCATGGTAGAAAAAGAACCCTAATAGATCGTTCGCTTAGTAAACTGGAGCGACATTATGGAACCATTTCGAATCGACTTTTTCATACAAGCTTGCATACAATAAATCTTTCGTTTCGAGATTCGCAATGCCACCCTTGATCTGCACGTATAGTCTTCCGAAAATATCCTCCGTCCGTCTCCTTTAAATATCTAGCGTCAATTGATTTCAAAAATATTCAGTTCAAGATCTGTGGCTGGAGTTTGGAAAATTAATCACTTTTTAAATTGTAATTAAAATGAAATTAAAATAAACAATCTTTCTGTTCAGTAAAAAGAACCGTTTAACCACGAAGAGAGACAAGATAATACCACTCAACCCCTCCTCTATGCAAAACTTCATGATTTACGTCAACATCCTGTCATTGCACAAAACAAAAGCCCTCAAATTAGGCGGCTGTGTGGAAAAGCTCTGC